>NC_091188.1:579766-635461 GCF_040958095.1 Procambarus clarkii | reverse complement strand
GGGTCTACCCTGCCAGGGGTCTACCCTGCCAGGGGTCTACCCTGCCAGGGGTCTACCCTGCCAGGGGTCTACCCTGCCAGGGGTCTACCCTGCCAGGGGTCTACCTACCAGGCGTGCACTCTGCCATTATACTCTACCAGGGGTATATTCTACCAGGGGTACACTGTCAGGGGTATACTCTACCAGGGGTACACTGCCAGGGGTCTACCCTGCCAGGGGTCTTCTCTGCCAGGGGTCTACCCTGCCAGGGGTCTACCCTGCCAGGGGTCTACCCTGCCAGGGGTCTACCCTGCCAGGGGTCTACCCTGCCAGTGGTCTACCCTGCCAGGGGTCTACCCTGCCAGGGGTCTACCCTGCCAGGCGTGCACTGCCAGTATACTCTGCCAGGGGTATACTCTACCAGGGGTACACTGCCAGGGGTATACTCTACCAGGGGTACACTGCCAGTGGTATACTCTACCACAGGAACACTGCCAGAGGTCTACGGCAGCGTTGTGTCGAGGGTCAGAGATCCATTAAGTGTCCTCGTCCTCTCAGGCCATCTGGCGTCTTGCCTGGGTCGCTGTGGTGGGGGGGTCCCCTCTCTTGTGGGGGGGGCCAAGTGTGCTCCCTCTGGTCACTGGTGCACGTGTGGTGCACGTGTGGTGCTCTGTGGTGTATGTGTGGTGTACGTGTGGTGCTCTGTGGTGTACGTGTGGTGCTCTGTGGTACACGTGTGGTGTACGTGTGGTGCTCTGTGGTGTACGTGTGGTGCTCTGTGGTGTTCTATGGTGCACGTGTGGTGCTCTGTGGTCTGGGAACCACACGAGAGTAAAAAAACGGATTTCTGTTTGATCTTTTAACTGTCGCTGCTTAAGTCTCTTGCTTCACTCGATATTGCAATGAGAGTATTGTACTAATTAATTATTATTGCAAGCTAAAGCTGATCTTGTTTCTACATCTGCGTCTCGGTAACGGTTCATTAACAAGGCCCTTAACTTGTTGAAGACAATGTTCTGGTCCCCCAACGAGTTGTCTAAACGAGCTCCAGAGATTTACGAGAGCGGTAACGCGAGCCTCGTAAGTGTGTGTGTGTGAGTGTGAGTGTGTGTGGCACCAGAGACTTGTGTGGGCGGCCGCCGTCACGGCGCTCCGCTGGTGGTGTGATGTTAGGGGGACCAGCTGAGGAGCTGAGGACAAGCTTAGGGGGGGGGAACAAGCTGCATATATATATATATATATATATATATATATATATATATATATATATATATATATATATAATATATATATATTATCTCCTCGCTTTTCTATATATTTCTATATATATATCTTTTATATATCTTTATATCTTTTATATATCTATATATCTTTTCTATATATTTTCTATATATTATCTCCTAGCTTTTTATCTCCTCACCAAATGCCTATCCCTTCCGAGGCTAACCTACTTTCTGAGGTGCGCCCCATCTTACAACAACCCAAAGCTTGACGAGTATGACCTCCTACTGAAGACCATGCTGGAAAAAGTTGTTAACCTCTCTCTCAACGAATGCCAGTGGAAACAAGCCACTCTTCCTGTCAGGCTCGGTGGCTTGGGTGTCCGCACCGCCACCCAAATTGCAGTCCCAGCCTTCCTGTCTTCCTCCTCAGCATCAGATGACCTGGTTAAGGAAATTCTACCTGACACCCTGAGTGATGTAGCGGGGATACAGGACCCCCACTACACGGAATGTGACACGAAATGGGGTGCCATGACAGACCCAGCACTCAGACCAGCCATGCCGAAAGCCAAGAAACAATCCAGTTGGGACAGCCCCATTGTAGACAAAGAAGCCACAGCTTTGCTGGAGGCAGCAACAACCCCCAGTGATCGTGCACGCCTCACAGCTGTGCAGGCTCCCCATGCAGGGGACTTCCTTCTGGCAGTCCCTATGTCTGCGACAGGCACACGTCTTGATCCGCAGGAGCTCCGTATTGCAGTCGCTCTCCGCCTTGCTGCCCCTATCCACACTGTTCACAGGTGTATTTGCGGCGAGGCAGATGCTGACGAATATGGATTGCATGGCCTGCACTGTGGAAAATCGGGTGGTTGGCACACTAGACACGACGAAGTCAACGACATCATTAAAGAAGCCTTGCCTCTGCTCAGTGTCCAGCGGAGAGAGAGCCCCGCAACCTACTGAACCGTGACTCTGTTAGCTTTGCCGGCCGACCAGACGGAATCACACTGCGTCCGTGGAAGGGTGGGCAGGCAGTTAGCATGGACTATACTTGCGTATCCACCCTGGCAACGACATACATCACCCTCTCTGCCGGCACGGCAGGAGCCGCAGCGACACACAGAGAAAAACAAAAGTCAGTCAAGTACAGGCATTAGATCAAAGGTACAATTTCGTTCCAATAGGGTCTGAGACCCTAGGCCCATGGGGTGAGGAGTGCAAGAAGGTTTCTTAAGGATCTTGGTTCCAAGCTCATTGACACCACAAGAGACCCTAGAGCAGCAAGTTTTCTCTTTCAGCGCCTCAGTGTCGCGATCCAGAGGGGAAATGCCCGCTGCATCCTCGGTTCCTGCCCGGCGTCGGAGGAGTTCGAGGAAATCTACAGCCTCTAGGAAGCGAACTTTTTCTTGTGTCCTCTTAATGTTCATTTTTTGTATAAAATCAGATATGTAACTGTATAACCTTGCATAATAAAGTGTACATCATAATAAAAAAAAAAGGGGGTGGTAGGAGAAGTGAACACTCTTTCGTATTCAGAGTTAAATGTCAAGTTTTTCCCTGAGTGCTCTGTGTTCCCTTCTCTGAGGCTGTGGGTCCCTATAATTACACCAGTGGTGGTACCCCCTTATATATTATATATATATTATATATATATATATATATATATATATATATATATATATATATTTATATATATATATATATTATATATATATATATACATATACTTCCTCAACAGATGCATCGCGAGTACTATTTGCGAGAGGAGTCGTGTATGATATTTTAATACTAACCTGAAATATAACCAGATACCCTACCTTGCAGATACCCTGCCTCGCACCTATCTTACCTCACACCTATGTTACCTCACAGTTACCTTAACATACGACCTCCCTTCTCCCTTGCACTTCACCAAAGACATTTTCTCTCTGCTTCTCCCCACTACATCCACATTAAGGCCTCATTCTTAGCACATTACTCACTGTGAGGAAGATGTAAGGCGGACAGGGGCGTATGTCTCTCCTCATAACTTACCCTCACACTTCCCCCTCCTTATCCTGCCTTCCCTCACCCTCCCTACCTCTCCCTCCCTACCTCACCCTGCCTACCTCCAGTAGGAGGGTGGGAAGCCTTCCACCTGGTCTCTCATAAACCTCCCGGAGCTGCTTCATAATGTCTCTCCCTCCCGCCATACAGAACAAAGACGGGGGTTAAGTAGAAGTTGGTGGTCTTGAAGGACATCTTGCAGGGTGTTGAGGAACAGGGCCGGCACCCACGCGCGTGCGCTAGAGATCTGTGATGTCTCGCACAGTGTAGATACTGACGCCTCGACACCCCCCTTCCTCGGACCTACACGTTCATGTAACCTTGAATCAAAGTTTAATAAACGTTAATGACGTTCATCCGACGTCGACTGAACGTTACTCGGAAATGTTAAAAGCTGGAAGGGAAGGCGGTCGGCCGAGCGGACAGCACGCTGGACTTGTGATCCTGTGGTCCTGGGTTCGATCCCAGGCGCCGGCGAAAAACAATGGGCAGAGTTTCTTTCACCCTATGCCCCTGTTACCTAGCAGTAAAATAGGTATCTGGGTGTTAGTCAGCTGTCACGGGCTGCTTCCTGGGGGTGGAGGCCTGGTCGAGGACCGGGCCGCGGGGACACTAAAAAAAAAAAAAAAAAAGCCCGGAAATCATCTCAAGATAACCTCAAGATAACTGCAATAGCAAGACTTGCTGTAGCGAACCAGTGAGTGGCTGTAACGTAACAGTGGCTTTAACAAAGCAGAAATACAACAATTACTGTAGACAAAGTTCAGAGCTGTAGAGAAGTTCAGAGCTCGGAGACCTTCACCAATGGAGTAGTTCAGAGATCACTTAACAAGACCTTTATCACCTCTGACACGGCAACTTTCCCTTGCCTCACGTGTGCCAGAGATCAGACACCATCAAGTACACACAAATGGAAATTAAGTACAAGAAATGACCACAGTTTAGACCCCACTTTTTGTCTCACGTTTTGATTAGTCTAAACATCAATTTTCAGGCACCCGGCAGCCTCCCATTCTCCATAGTTGTTTAGTATGGTGTTAAGTACCTCTTGAACCATGCCCAAGCACTTGGACGAGACTGTAAAGCGGTCTCGCTTCTTGCATGACAGTGCTCAATACCCGACCGTCCAAGTGGCTGTGCACCATTCCTTTCCTAAGTCTTTACCCTCGTGTCCCTTCCAAGTGCTATATAGTGGTAATGGCTTAGTGCTTTATCCTGATAATTACCTAACTTTCTTTTAACATTTGAACCTCTTTAGCATCCAAGACGATATCAGGTCTGGTCAGACTGTCCTTGTTGTGCTTAATGCTTTCAGACGCTTCTTGTCTGGTCACAGTCTGTGGCTGTGTCCTCACTGCCTTCTCTTCATTGTTTACAGTTGTCCTGTTCTGTCTTCAACTCTGATTCCCGCTGTGGTTTTGTCTGTAAGACATCTGTTCCCTCGTGCGTGCGTGAGCGAGCGCATGAGTTTCAAAGAAATCTTGCTAGTGTGAGAGAATATGTAGGAAACAACACACACACACGCACACACACACACACACACACACACACACACACACACACACACACACACACACACACACACACACACACACACACACACACACACACACACACTTGTATTTTGAGCTGAGCTGCTGAAGTACTTCCTCGACAGAAGGCGCCAGATACGGAACCCGAAATGGTGGGCATAAATTCCTTGAAAAGTAGACAGGCCAACAGTACAATCACAGAAAATGGTTCACCTCAGCATTTTTCGACGTGAGGGGGGGATGGGGGGGGGGAAGAGAGCGAATGAATGACTAAGAGTCTATGTATGAGAGAATGAATGAAAATAAGAGTGAGACAGCTTAGGACAGAGGCGCTGAACTGCTTACCACCCTTGATCTCTGAAGGAGAGGCTTCAGGGCCGTGAATCACTGTATAGGGTAATAAAAGCTGAAAACAGTCGGCCGTATGACTGTGCCAATATATCACCACCTGCAGGCTTCTGTTGTAGCGTTCTGAGGCCTTGAGTAGCGCGGGACACAACGGAAGGGTTGTGGGGCGCAGTAGTGAGAGTACTGACACTCTACAAGTGTGGAGACTGTAAGCAGGAGCCTAACATCTCTCGCGGGCCATGCATGGCGATTCCTTCACAAAGTTCTCTCACTAGTCTAAACACAATGATGGCGGCTCCGAGAGTTTACCGACGATTTATTAACTTACAGGACACCTGAATGGAAACTGATGTGCTTCTTCGAAACACAAGAAAAGCTTTTTAAAGGCCACTTTCTAAATAAAATCTTTATCTCGTCACCACTTTTTGTTTTTTCTCCTGCCCGATAAGCCTTCCAAAAGCTCTAAGAGGTTTTTAGGCTCCATGAGTGTTAAGGAGAAGATATTTTGAGGTGTAAATGTTATCCGCTCGGGTGGTTCACTTGGCCTCACTGTTATCTTGGTCTTAGTGTGACTCTCAGGGCAGTTTGTGGTGTGGGTCGCAGTGAACGACTCTGACATCACTCACCCTCGCTACCAAGCTGTCTCTCAGTTACACAGGTCGTATTGCTGACTGTTGTGGCTGACAGCCAAGAAAACTGATGTTAAACTGTCCACTTCAAACTTTAAGAAAACTTGTATTAAAATAAAATAAAAATAAAATGTTTATTCAGGTAAGGTACATACATACAAGAGATTTTACATAAATTGATGGATTTATAGATTGAGCTAGTACATATAATGCCTAAAGTCACTATTACGTAAAGCGTTTCGCGCAGGAAAGAATATTAAATTAGAATATTACATCTATTTTATGTTCACTCGTAGAATCGAATTGAACTTTCTGTTGCAATTGGCAAACGCAGATAATTTGATTTATCGCATAATAATTTCCAGGTGGCCTGTTAGCTAATGGTTCCAAACTCATAAATTAATCAAAGGAGGAATGTTCAGTCGAGTGATCACCAACAGAAGCCTTAGTCAGGAGAGCGTTGACAGCCAACCACTACTTAAACTTGACCGTTCGTAGGTGTAACTAGTCTCATTGAATTTCTCCTGATCTAAATCACTCTAAAGAGAGATGGGAGAGGCTTGAGTCTCTCTGAACAGTAGCGCCTCGGTAAATATTGGATTACATTTGTACTCTCAAAGGAATTTTTGTAAATTATATCTTTGTTGTTCTTTATAATGACTAATAATGCGGACATGTGAATTATTCGATAATTTTATGTAAAGATTTTTTTCAATACATAACTAGGAAAAGTAATTTAGAAATATTTGTTTGTATTTTAAAATTATGTTTGGTGCAAATTTGAAGCTGACTCCAGAAGCATAGTCAGGTGTTGGGTAATGACACCATAAAGCCAGGTGTTACGTATGGGTAATTACACCAGACACAGGCAAGTGTTTCGTAATATAAAAATATGCAACAATATGATTATTTAAAATATTGCACAATATGATTATTTAAAATATTGCACAATATGATTATTTAAAATATTGCACAATATGATTATTTAAAATATTGCACAATATGATTATTTAAAATATTGCACAATATGATTATTTAAAATATTGCACAATATGTTGTATAAATACACGCAACTTACAGTGCTTCACACAATCATAATACTGTGCAATACAAAAGGATTTATATACATCAAAATACAGTAGCTTGTATTCCACATAAGCACCTGAGACGTGTGAAACCCCGAGGTGGGAACGGTAGGTGAAGGTTTCAACCTAGTGACGTTCCGAGGAGCTGCGTCACGACGTGTAGACGACGACGACGACGACGTGTAGAGGAGGCACTGTGGCACTACATCCACCTTCACGGCGTATAGACGGAGACAAGGTGGCACTACATCAGCTCCGTCCTTGGCCTCTCCACCTTGGCACTAGCGATGGCAGTAAATCTGTGCAGCTTCCTGTTGTGTAGGCTTGGGTGTGTTTTGTGGGGTCTGAGAGCGTACGCCAGCGGCGTTAATAGTCTGGTGTGACGCAAGCATTGAGCCCAGGTGTGTTGAGACTGTGTTATCTAATGTGACGCAGGCGTTTATACCAGGTGTGTAAAAGCGGTTAATTTGACTTAAGATATATATATAAATCATAAAATTTAAGTTTGTGAGACATGCAATGAGATAAATACATCGTATAAATGCAATTTTTTATATAGACTTTGTACATAATTCTTAAATGCAATAAATTAAAGCTTTTATATACTCAGAAGATTCAGGAATTATTATAAATTTGTATACAGTGCTCATGTCACAGGGGTTCAATATATTATAGGACCTGATCTGCTTGTCAACAAGGCATCTCTTGGTGATAGCAGTACAATTATAATTGTGGAACTAGTGGACTGTGGCTCCTGGTACCGACTCAGTGATCTCCTCCGCCCCGCATTCATCCAACACTGCCATGAACGACAACCATCCTTCATGTGAGAGAATACTATAATACAGGCCCAGCAGAGGTAAGTGTTTAGTGATGAACGCGAGACTGTGAGAACCAGTGTTCCTAACTGGATGGGTGATTACCCTTAAGGTATACTGATATCACTCGTTTGTGAAGAACATTCTGATGTTCTGAGAGGCGATACGTTCAAGACTATTAATTTTAACATTTAAAAGACAGCTTGAGTAGTGTTATTATATATTAATCAGTTGTAGGGGTAACTGATATTATGGGAAATTGTAGACTATTGCTTGCCTGAGTGTTTAGTGGTTATAGGATAGGAATTTTCTTTGGGCTGTTTCATTTTACCTGGTGCTCCTGTTCACCTAGCAGTAAATAGGTACCCGGGAATTGGGTAATCTTGTGGGTTGCTTATTCTGGAGGGTAAGCAGTTGACCTAGAGCAGTACCCCCCTATCAGAGTTGCGTGGAACATCGGGGTTCCACTACGGGCTCACCATAGCCCGTGCTACTTTGAACTTTTTGTTCCAAGTAGCGAATTTTAAACAACAACAATAACCGGGGTTCCGCGAGCCAGTTTCTGGCGTTCCGTGAGAGTTTGGAGACAGAATCAATGTTATCCTGTTGAAACTTGTACTATTTTCAACAGTGAATATATTAAATAAAGTGTAACGTTTTTTTCTTTAAGTTTATAAATACAATTATATTAACACAAAATCATTACAAAATATATGTACAGTGTTTGTGACCAGCAAGCCAGATGTTAGGTGGAAATACTCTATTCTCGGGAGACACATTTCATATTAAAGTAAGCGACCAAAACATCATAATTACAGAGTTTCAGTCAACAATTAGAAACTATAGTTAAGTAGTTTCAATCAGTGGTGTCGGGCTGCTTTCATCACCTAATATCCAAATTACGAAACCATTTGATTCATTTACAGAACCAAGTAAACTATGTACTTTTATAATCCTTCTATTAGACTTAAATATAATATGATTGTCAGTAATATATCTGGTTTTATTCAAGAACTAATACCTGAATTTACTATTATCAGAAAAACAATGTTAAAGGAAAGAATTTATTAAATATTACTTTTAAGCAACTAACAAATTAGATATTATGAGCGGCAGTGTTTCCTGGCGAGGTCACACGCAGCTCCACAAGCAGACATAACTCTCCGCATCTGTTTTGTGTTCTTGGATATGGTTGATTTAATGAGTCTTACCAGCAAGAAAGAAGATCAAAGGGGCAGGTATCTCGAGGTGTGTTTCAAGGGGCTGACGTAGACGTACCCAGCACTCTGGCAGCCTCAAGGCTTCTCTCTCTACACTCACTAACGATATCTTTATTTCCGGGAAGAACTCAGACCATTATATAACTATATATTTCTTGTTTATTTCTATAAAACTATAAATAGAATGTCTGAATGTCCGAGGGCGGAGGCCAGACGCTTGGGGGATAGCCTCACCTAACTTTGCACTGTGATTACTACTGGGTACGTGCCCAGTGCGGCTGCATCGGGAACGGCGAAATTCGAGAAAGAACAGCGTGACACGGTCACCTACTGAACCCCCTGACAAGTTTGGCACTGTCCACCGGCTACAATCTAAACATTTCGAGAACAAAATATTTGATTTTGTTTTTTGTTTTTTACAGTATTTCTTCACGTAGTTTCCCTTAGCAGCGAAAAGACGTAAATTTGAAGGATTCTATGGGTCCATCTCCATCCCTACCTCACCCAGGTCCACCCGGGTCCACCTAAAAGAACACCCGCGCCACCACCCACATATTGGTCACAAATCTTGCACGTGACAACGACAATTCTGAAATCATAGTTTAATTTTTCGGCAGTTTTTGGTCAGTATTTCAGTTTTCTCTCTCTCCATGTTCTGCCAGAGAGAGAGAGAGAGAGAGAGAGAGGGGACGGGGGAGGAGAGGAGGGAGATATAAGACACTTATATAAGACTCTTAAAGCCCCTAAAATCCAAAGGCTCTGTGGGCCTTAAGATCGTGGGCATCCCTAGCCTAAAAGAAAGTAAAAAGAATATTCGTATTAAACCTTATCGCTTCTCTATACACCTGTGTGAGCACTGTGCTCTATACACCTGTGTGAGCACTGTGCTCTATACACCTGTGTGAGTACTGTGCTCTATACACCTGTGTGAGCATTGTGCTCTATACACCCGTGTGAGCATTGTGCTCCATACTTCATTTGGTGCTGGCCTTAAAGTCGGTCAACCTCTGAAGGAGTCTTAAAGCCACCTCTATACTCTACAGACCGGCCAGAAAGTATACTTTTGTCCGTAATATAGTCCAGGACTCGAGTAAACTTTCTGTGTATGTACACCGAGAAGTGTAGGGTACACCTTTCGCTGTAGATATCCATCTTCGTAAGAAATGAAATTTTAAGATAGCTCTTAAAATTTACTGCTGCTTTATGGGTAGCGAGTAACTTTGTCGACTGTTTATCGCAGTCACCCAGCCATTTTAATGGCGGGAAAACAGGTGAGGGTAGACTAATAAATACTCAGGCGGAGGAGGGACGGTTGTAGCAACGCGTACAGTGAAGCCTTCTTCCTGTACCTCTCGGGGTAGTGGAGGGGTACACTGAGTTCAGTTTACTTCTGAATTATGTTTAGGATTGTAGTATTCTTGCTCGTTGGTCAGTGAGTTATTGATGGGTCTTGATAACCCTCCAGAGATTGATGGGCCTTTATAACCCTCAATAGGGTTATCATGACACACACTCTCTGACATGATATAACTTGCCAGTTACTTTAAAATGAAATAATTAGTTTATAGATAATAAAGTGTTCAATGCTCAAGCTTCACAATTTCCCGCTCAGTAAGCCACACATACATTCCGCTCATTCCCTCAAAGGCCCACACATGTGCAACATTTCTCTAATTCACTCGCTGGCACCGTAGGCTACATAGTTAGGCCTACAACCTCTCCCCCAGAGAGAACACCCTTGACCAGTTTGGCGTTATAATGTTCAAATCATCAGGACAAATATCTTTGACAAGCCGCCGGCTTCTTGTCCTGGTGGAGGCCACTTGTGAGATAGTGGCCCTCGGGTAAATAACTTGAAAAGGATCCACAATGGACCTGGAAGTAGTTTTATCACATGTCTGGGGTTAGAATGGTAGTTTTCATCCGTGTTATTGTCTAATTCTCTGCTGACGGGCGTTCATAAGATGTTCTCTATAGCTATTCAAATTGCTCTAATATTCAGAGAACTCTATAATAAACAGCTGGCAAGAGTCCCACATCAACAGTCACTGTTAGATCGGAACACTACGCGTCTACCCACACGGTAGAACACACGTAGAGTGACGTTATCCCTTCAACGTGTCAAGTTTTGTTCAGTTATGAACAAATATGGAGAGACCAGTCCACAACTTGTGATCACCTGGCCTTAGTTAACGGCGGGCCGCAGCCAGGTGACCAATGTTCATTCATTTCGGCCGTTCAAGTCATGAACAGTGTACTGGGATTGGGTGGTCCTTAACAGGCAGGCCTTGGAGCGTTCGGAAAAAAGCGTGTGAAAAACAAATTTGTGCGGCCCTCTACCAGTCACGGGCCGCAGTCCCGCAGCTGCGGCCATCGCCAGCGGCAGAAATAGCCGCAGTTGGAGCGGTGGAAGGGATCACTCGGCGCTTGTCGCGGCGTCGATATCCCGAGTGAAAAACTGTGTTGGTTAATGAGCCTCAGTGACACCTTGTGCACACTTTTTGTCCTAATTATCGCCTCAAGTGTGTTGGGTGTGAGGTGAGTTGGTGTTGATGGACCCCCGTCTTCTTCCTGTGAGTGGTAGAGGACCCCATCCCGTTCCTGTGAGGGGTAGTGGACCCCATCCCGTTCTTGTGAGTGGTAGTGGACCCCATCCCGTTCCTGTGAGTGGTAGTGGACCCCATCCCGTTCCTGTGAGTGGTAGAGGACCCCATCCTTTTCCTGTGAGTGGTAGTGGACCCCATCCCCCCTTCCTGCGAGTATTTTCTTTTGAAAACATTTAGTTGTGTAGCTGGCGAGTAGTGCCAAAAATCGTCGTGGAGGTCTTAATGTGGCCCCTGGCATGCTGTTTCCTGTTGAATTCTAGGGCCCGCGTCCGGCCCTATGTTCATCCCAAACCCCAGACCAGTCTCTCTGCCAGTTTGGGTGTGGCGGCCCCAACCGTGTGGCCTCTAAATGTGAACAGACGAGCTGATATTCTCTCTTGTAGATATTGCTTTACCTAATTGGCCAAGTTGCATAACAAGCCGAATTTCCCTAAATATTATATTTTTCATAATTATTTTCTAACAGACAGTGATTCATGTTTTTAATATATGTAATAATATTAATTATAATAAATATGGAAAGTATTTAAAAAAAACGAAAATCAGTTTAGTTGTTAGATAAATCGAGCCTTGCATACTAAGCCAAGTAGTGTTGCTCCGGCTGTTAGGTACATGTGCTGTGTGTGTGTGTGTGTGTGTGTGTGTGTGTGTGTGTGTGTGTGTGTATATAAAAGTTGTGAGGGTACCACCTCTGGTGCAAATGTGGGGACCCATAGCCTCGGAGAAGAAAATGAGGAGTATTCAGAGAAGACCTTATGGATTCTAACTGAACACTTTAATATTTTCTTCTCTTACCATCCCAGTTATTATGTATATACACATATATGTTTTATTTAAATTTGTATATAAATATATATATTTATATTTATATATATAATATTATTTGTAACTAATTAATGTCTTGTGAAAGTGAAATCTAGTCTTAAAGCCAGCAAGAGCTGCTGTAAACGCAATTTCGAATATATCAGGTCTAGACACTGAAGAAAGTGATCTTCCAGCAATCTTACACCATTCCTCAGACACAGTGTTGTGTAAGCTTCACCGCCCTACCTCGCCAGGACCCTCTCCTGAGACCAGGCTGCATGTTGATCCCTGCAACGTTGCACCTCCCGTGAACCTCCATGAATATATAACGTGGATTTAAATGTAAAACTATTGACATAAATCCCCTGTCCCTTTTCTCGCGTTGAAAGGAACATTATTTTCACCAGCGTTTTCTATGTCCCGAGAGCTATGGTTAACTTGCCTAGGTTCAGGGCGGGGCTCTCAAGGGTACCCGCTCAGGGCTCCTTGTTACTGCTCCTGGAGCCCACCTGACGGGTGGAGCCGGGTGGAACTTGCTGCTGCACCAGTTGGAACACCTAGTATTATACTGAACCTGGCGAGAGAGTGCCTACCCGACAGGAAACATAGACTAGTGGTGAGAGTGGAGAGATAAGAACAAAGAAAATGGGTAAACAGAGTACCGCAGGGATCACTGCTGGCGTCCACCTTTCTCATATTTTTTTCAGCGACGACTAATGAAACAGATCCTTCCTCTCAGTGTTCGCCGCGATGCAACACTGCTGGGAAGAGTCAAAACAGCAGTGTTGCAGAAAGCTCGTGTTGGATCAGGACAAAACAAGAGATGGGTTGAGAAATGGTTGTTAGGGTTTAATCCAGGAATATTCGTCAAATGCAAACATGAAAGGAAACGTGTAAGCGACGACTTGTTCCTCGAGGAGCTTGTAACGACACACATGTCGCTGTGCGGCCTTAAACCAGCAGCAGCTGCAGGCGGCGGGGCAGGAGGAGTCTGGCGCACCTTCAGCGAAGGAAAACATCTTTGTCACAAGATATGATCCTGGGAGCGGACATTTACCTTCTACAGTGTGTGTATAAATGGTTGTATATCATGATATCATTAACTCCACACCGGGCTCACCACAACCCGTTCAGCCTGGAACTAGTGTTCCGAGTGGCTGAATCTAAACAACAAATGATATCAGTGTACACCAGCTCTACGCTATAGAGCCCTGAGAGCTCTGCACGTTCAGGAGCGCCAGCACCAGGTGCTCACCTGGACGTGAGCCCCGTGCTCATTGCTCGCCAAGGTAGAGGGACGGAACTATCAGGGGAAAGCACCAAGAAGTTACGACTATATAGCACATGGAAGGAATCAGGATAAGGATTTGGGATGGTAAGGGGGGAAAGGCATGGTGCCCAACCACTTGGACGGTCGGGGATCGAATGCCGACCTGCAGGAAGCGAGAGCTTCGCTGTGCCGATCAATCCAAGTAGTTGGACTCACCAAGGTGAAGATAACACTAAGAAACATCAAGAGTATATATCCGTCAGTGTATATCCGCCAAGATATTATACACAATATATGCGACTCCAGCAGTAGTGCTGACAGCGTCAGCACGCGAGCCTCGCCTTATTATGCAAACAAAAAAGTATGAAAAAGTCCCCACGAGAAGGAGCTGAACATATAAAATATTGGAAAAATTAATGAACAGAGAGGACATGATTACGATATACAAGTTACTTGAGGAAACTTGCCAGATGGGCTGACAGAGGTACTGCATGAGGGGGGGAGATAAACTCCACACACGGATTTAAGTAACAAAACTCTCGCATGCTAATGCCACATCACATAAGATGAGAAATAGCTAAGAGGCGGGTTCCAAGAGCTACAGATCCTTTCCCAACAAAGTCACATACATACGAACGAACAAACACACGCACACACAAACACTTCCCTTCAACTATCGTGTTTATGTTCCGAGAATTTTGTTATTATCTACAAGGAAAATTAGAAACCTTGTTAGGGCGGGAAAATGTGCATCTGGTAATGGAAGCCTTTGTGAAGGTAATTAAGGAAACCTCACCAGCCTCTATCCTCAGCCGCCAGCACACTCTACAATTATCATTCTCTCTCTCTCTCTCTTTCTCTGTCTCTGTCTCTGTCTCTCTCTCTGTCTCTGTCTCTCTCCGTCTCTGTCTCTCTCTCTCTCTCTCTCTCTCTCTCTCTCTCTCTCTCTCTCTCTCTCTCTCTCTCTCCTTTACAATGATATATCGCTCAAAAACTGGTTGTTTGTTGGAGAGAAGTGCATGTCCTCATATTTATATATTGCACTATAATATAAAGCTATACAACAGTGTATGGTAGGTTTAGATAGCACTGCAGCATATATGTCTATATAACAGTGAAGTACAGGTGTATGCAACACTTTAGGGTAGGCTTAGGTATACTTAGAAGTGTGGTGAATGATTAGGAAAAAGTGCCAAGCCATAACGACTATTTAGCACTTGGAAAGGGTCAGGATGAGGATTTGGGATGATAAAGATCCACGACTGAAGAAAAGAAACATTGCAGGGTTGGGGTTCGAGTGATCATTAACTTTGACAGAAAATGATGCGTTAATTAACTGAGATCGGATAATTAACCGAGTTGATTAGCGGAGACCAACGATGCGTTAATTAATATGCCTGACGATACCTGCAGCACTTGACAAAAATGAGTTCCCGTAGATTTGTTGACCTGCATGTGACTTCTGACATTGTTGACGACAATGACCTCCTCGTCGACCTGCAGCACCTTGGAGTCCGGAGCAAGAACGAAGGAACTTTCAAGTGTGTGTAAAGTGATTTACACTTTACACTTTTCAGCCATTAAACCCTGACCTACAATACTAATCCTGACCTTAAAAATCTTCCTAGAGGGCTGTAACAACCCCTAGTCACCGCACGAGAAACAAATATGTACTTAAAATTCCAAGAGTGCGATATTCCACAGCAGAAATATCATACAAATCAAGGGTCTGAAACTTTTTGAATGACCTCCCAAATGAGATTAAAAACTGTACTTCTCTCGACTAGTTTAATGGAGCTATTTTGGTGAGGGAGGTGACGTCGAAATCGTAGCGTCGTCTGCTGTCTGCTGTGTGATTTCTTAAAGGATAAACTAAAAAAAAATGCCTCATAGTCAATATGTGGCCAGTTTTATCCACACATCCTCGTCCTATATCAACCTGTGTTCTCCTGTTTGTATGGACTTTAAATATTATATCTGTATAATTGCTGTAACTACAGTTTCTAGATAATACAAATAGTAAATCATTTGCTAAATCTCTGCCATTTAAATTATGTTAGCATGCTACTCGTTTAGTATTAAGTTGTTACCTCATTAATCCTATAAATGGCTCAGTTATGTTAAGTTACGCCAGAAGCGCTCCGCATATTAGTAGCCTCGTGTAATATGCGCTGTTGTTCCCTTGTATGGTCTACTGTATCACGTCTTTTATGTATTTTATTTAATAATCAATAATTTTTGTATTATAGGGTTCACCAGCATCCACAGGATGAGTATGGCCTTCATTATACTCATCCGAGTATGATATACTCGCCTTCAGTAGATCTGATATACTCGTCCACGGGACGAGTATTTCAGTAATTTTATTTTATTATAGTAATTTTCTATACTTATCCCTTAGAAAATTTTCTCCGTTTTCTCTCAAGGGTCTGGAGTTTGGAGTTATTGGCGACCGATTTGTATTCAACAAATTCTGCTTGCGGGGGTTGAGCTTCGGATCTTTAGCCCCGCCTTTCAACTGGCAATCAACTGTGTACAGCCTCCTGAGCCTATTGAGCTCTATTATATCTACATTTGAAACTGTGTATGGAGTCAGCCTCCACCACATCACTGCCTAATGCATTCCATCTGTCGACTACTCCGTTTTTTTCTAATGTCTCTGTGGCTCATTTGGGCACTAAGTTCCCACCTGTGTCCCCTTGTTCGAGTACAACCCTCGTTAAATAATCTGTAGTTATCTACCTGTGTGTGTACTCACCTATTTGTGTCTCCTGCTGGATCGATCATTAGCTCTTGGACACTGTCTTTCTAACCGCCGGTTATTAAAAGCAATGACTCTTGTCCTCTTAAAGATACAGAACACACAAATTTCAGGAAGTGGTAGACGGTTGAGCGGTAGTGGTAGAGTGGTTTTAAAGCGTTATATGACAAAGAGTACTGGGAAGACGGGACACCACGAGCGTAGCTCTTATCCTGTAACTACACTTAGGTAATTACACACACACACACACACACACACACACACACACACACACACACACACACACACACACACACACACACACACACACACACACACATGTGGTGGTAGGTGAACAAGGGGACACAGGTGGAAACTGAGTACCCACATGAGCCACAGGGACGTTAGAAAGAGCTTTTTCAGTGTCAGAGTAGTTAACGGATGGAATGCATTAGGCAGTGATGTGGTGGAGGCTGACTCCATACACAGTTTCAAATGTAGATATGATAGAGCCCAGTAGGCTCAGGAACCTGTACACCAGTTCATTGACAGTTGAGAGGCGGGACCAAAGAGCCAAAGCTCAACCCCCACAAGCACAAATAGGTGAGTACACACACACACACATTAAACCTTTCACAGTTCACTCAGAGAAGCCATCCATAATGTGCTTCAATTATGTCCATTAATATAATGGCTACAGACATGTGGTTTAGTTTCTCATTCTCAACTTCAGACTTGTGAACGTCAAAGTCTTGGTGATTAACTTCTTTCCAAACTTTGTAGACAAGTTTAGCGTGTGTGATATACTTAGCAGTAAACTTGGCGGTTGTGTGAGAGTTGTGTTGGGTCAATGTTGACGTCTTGGACAAACTTCTTCACGCTCAGAACTTTTTGTGCTCGGTAAAGTTTTGACTCATGAGTCATGCATTCTTAGTCTCCAGGACGATACTGTACAACACACGCCCGTCCTCTGTGGACACGCCCTCGGGGGACACGCCCGTCCTCGTTGACACGCCCACAGGGGACACGCCCGTCCTTGTGGACACGCCCTCGGGGGACACACCCGTTCTCGTGGACACGCCCACAGGGGACACGCCCGTCCTTGTGGACACGCCCTCGGGGGACACACCCGTCCTCGTGGACACGCCCTCGGGGGACACGCCCGTCCTTGTGGACACGCCTTCGGGGACACGCCCGTCCTTGTGGACAGAGCCCATGGACTCCTTGCCCCCAGGGAGGAAGGAACATGTTAGTGGCCCCGTGGGACATTGTGCCCCACGGGGCCTCCCTATTGAGAATAGGTACAGGAAGAATATGTAAGAATAGATACAGAGTAGTTGATACTGAGGAAGGGTAATCAAGCTTCAGCATACAACATAATACAACTTTTAATTCATACTGATATTACATAAATACAATCAGCTAAAAAAAACTGAGTTAATCAATAAATTTCGTTAACAGATTTTTATGAAACGATTTCCATTGGCTGTTAACAAAGTTAAAAGATATGGAAAGATATTTTCATATTATAAAGAAGCCAAGTGGGGATTTCGTCACGCTGTTTGATCTAAGGATTGGAGAGAAAGTTCTGAACATTTGACTACTTGGTAGTTAAACAACAGTGTACTAACAAGCAGTGAAATTATTATCTGTCACTGTTATCCACAAGACTTGTTGTTAATAGCAACGCAAAACATAGTATATATAATCACTGTTTTCTGCCTGTCTGTCTCTCTCTTTCTCTCTCTCTCTCTCTCTCTCTCTCTCTCTCTCTCTCTCTCTCTCTCTCTCTCTCTCTCTCTCTCTCTCTCTCTCTCTCTCTCTCTCTCTCTATCTATCTCGTGTCATAATTCTGACCTCAAGTGCCTTGTGTAGATGGGTGTGCAGCATCACTAACACGGTTACCATAGTAACATCAAGGGCTGTGGTTGTGCACACTCTCGCCCCTGAGCTGAAGTCTGCGTTCCTGCTTCATTCGATGAGGTCTACATGATTTCCCTGACACAGGAAGTAAGGAGCAGGCCACAACATGGACGATGTGATCCCTAAGTTGGAGATAATCAAGGTCATATTGGTAAGGGCGACCCCGATGACTTGTCCAGAATATGGCGTCCCGTCTCCCCAATAGGTCTTGTTGGCGATCACCACTATGTCCATACGCAGAGCTGCGGTAAGGACAGCTCTGGTGAGATTGTAATATTATTTTATGTGGTTCTGTGGTATCGTTGGTGTGTGTGTGTGTGTGTGTGTGTGTGTGTGTGTGTGTGTGTGTGTGTGTGTGTGTGTGTGTGTACTCACCTAGTTGTGCTTCCGGGAGTTGAGCTCTGGCTCTTTGGTCCCGCCTCTCAACCATCAATCAACAGGTGTACAGATTCTTGAGCCTATTGGGCTCTATCATATCTACACTTGAAACTGTGTATGGAGTCAGCCTCCACCACATCACTGCCTAATGCATTCCATCTGTTAACCACTCTGACTATAAAAGTTCTTTCTAATATCTCTGTGGCTCATTTGGGCACTCAGTTTCCACTGACTCAGTTTGTGTGTGCGTGTGTGTGTTGTGTGTGTGTTTGAGGTGGTGGTATAAAAGGCAAGTTTCATTTGGAATTTCTTGAAAGAGACTAATGTTATCAATTCCTTTACATGTCCCTTTTGAGCGGCTGTCACCTTCAACCATCTCTGTATTCTTGAATTTACCTGCCTGAGGGCCGCCATTTCTCTAGTGGCCTGGATGAGGACAGGAAGCCGGCGGCTTATCAAAGGCCCTCCCATTTTTCCTGGAAGAGGGGGAATGTGGGGTGGGGGGGGGGTTGAGACAGATTATCCCGGACACCGCCGGGTACCTCTCATAGTAATAATTAATATATATATAATAATATTATATAATATATAATATACATGCGAAGAAGCTTGAATGGTCCACAAGGCAATATGAAACCGAAAACTCCTTACCCCTGAAGGATTCGAACCCAGATAGCCATAGCTTCATGAACCTCATCTTATCAAGTACTATACCAACTAATCCATACTGACTGTACAAAAAAATGTTGAAAGTCGTGAGACTTTTACCCAACACCCGACAGCATTCGATGGGCAATTTTAGAGTACATTTACATTTGACTTAATTAGAGGTCCATGTTAACTTCCCAGCTTAATTGCATTGACTAAAATACACATAAAAAATGTCACACAGGAATATGATCTAACGAACCTGAGCCTGCTTGTGCTGCCAGAGCCTTGCCGATACTCTGCTGCTGTTCCGTCTTAAGCATAGCCAGCCTGAAGCCCGGGATCTTGGAGCAGTTACCCCGGCCTGCCTGTGTCGTGGTGACCCTCATGTTAGGCACGAAGTAGTGAAGCTGGTCCTCTTTTTGCACCACATTAATCACGCCAGTCAGCGAGTCTGAAACGATTTTGAACATTTGGTTAAACTTCTGTTCAAGTGCTTTTTTATGTGATCTGCACTGATCAGTTCACCTATGATGTTTTTTTTTCTGACTTACTGTGTTCAACCTGTTGAGTTGCAATTAAAATATATATATAATAAATATATATATATATTTTATATATATATATATATATATATATATATATATATATATATATATATATATATATATATATATATAATATTAGTCCAGCACTAACACCGGGAAGGAGTTCGTGTCACCGTCATTATCGCTCGTGACTGCCGCTTACAAAGTTTTGCTGGTGCAAATTTTATGAGATTTTGAAATTGTTCACTATATAAGGTGTTGATGACGTGTCACTAAGGTGTAGGTGCTGTGGCACGAATGGTTTAGGATAATCACTTCACACTTGGCATGTTGAGTATTACTTGTACTGAACATTGTCGCATAACTAATTATATCAGAGACGTTTATCGGGGATATTTAGATACAGTAGTTATGCCTTAATTACATATCTATATTATATTATTAATATTTATTATTATTATATTATTATACTATACTTTGGAGGTATAAGACATTAGAAAGTAGCACCCACTACCCAGGGACAAATATAATATATATATATGTGTGTATGTGTGTGTGTGTATGTGTGTATGTGTGTGTGTGTGTGTGTGTGTGTGTGTGTGTGTGTGTGTGTGTAAATCACGAGGAAATTAACACGTGATGAACAATGTGACCGTGTCAGACAACGAAGGAAGGATTAAGACAGGAATTTCCTTAAGTACTTACGTATTTAATAATCCTTCTGATCCTTGTAAAGTTTGAGCCTACCTTCAGTAAAGCCATAGACAGCAGCGGAGTTGTTGGTGAGGGACGGGGTGAGAAGGGGGCCTTTGGTGGCGTGTAGACAACTCCAGGCTTCTGCCCTCATCTCCGCCGTCCAGGCCAGGCAAGTCTGGTTGATGAGACACAACGCCTTGCACTCGCCTGCACCACCACGTGTTCAGTGGTCGGGAAGAAACGTGTGGCACCTTTACTAATGACTGCTCTGCAGGTACCCCCAACTGAGGTTCTTTTTGGGGTATTGTACAGAAGGAACTAGTCTCTTGCTCTTTCATTCGTCTTTCTCTATTTCAATCTCCATCTCTCTTCACCTTTCTTCTACACTATCCTCTTCTCTCTCCTTCTCTTCATACATCCCTCCTCTCAATTCTTCGCCTTGCCTCTCACCCTCCTCCCCCTCTTTCTCAGGAAAATTATATCAAGAATTTTTGTATTAATATATTTAAGCTACATATGCAGTATGCTAAATATCTTTAGCAGTAGCTAAGGAAAGGGAAATGCACATTTTTACTACTTTAGATATTAAGTTCAAGTTCATATTTGGCCGACATTTTACCTACATTCGGACCGACAGTGTGATATGACCGTTACCACAGCGTTTGTCAGCAGTCTACAAGACCTCATTCGTGTTTTGACTCATTAACTCACTGTGACTCACATGGGTAGCTGACGTTGAAGGTGTTGGAGGCGTCGCTGGAGTTGAAGGTCATGCCTGGCGCCGTGAAGAACCTCCAGCGTCTGAGGGAGAGGCCGGGGTTCAACACCACCACCAGCGTCCCCAAGCACAACGCTCCCCACACCTGCATCTCCTTCTGCCACAACATTTATTAAACAAATCAACACAAACTATATACTTACAAGAGTTCTTGTGTGGTAACACAAACGTCAGGTATGTTCACCAGTTCTTGTTCGTAAAACAAGGGGGCCTGGTCGAGGACCAGGCCGCGGAGACACTAAATGCCCCAAATCATCTCAAGATAGAACAAGTTATTGCTAGTTAACTCTGTCAAGGAAGCATTACACGATTCCAATAAGAACTGTTCTCTTAAAATCCTCCATTTGTACAATTTGTGACAAATACATTACCGATTCCTTTTTAACCTTTAATTATAGTACATATGTCCTCAGAGTGCATAGCACAATGATTGACGTAGTCGATTCGCAACTGAAAAATCCCACGTTCGATTCTCGTGGAAAGACAGTGACGTTTGGGCAATGTTCCCTTAACTATACTTATATTTACTATCCTAATCAACCTCCCTCTCCCACCTGCCTGCTGTTGACTAGAAGCCGATGGAGAAGAGCGTCGGTTGCCTGTCCGTTGGCGGCGCTCGTCGCTGACTGAGATTAAATATTTCCTTACTGCTGACCCACTGTCATTTATATTTAATCATAGAAAATGTAGTCATTATTGCTAGCTTACTTGCTTGCTTGCTCGCTTGCTTACTTTACTGACTACAGGATAAGTTTAGTCATACAGAAGTTAAATTGCGAACATAAAACTTGTAATATAGTTCTTAATAGTTATGGGCTGCTTAGTATGTGTGTGAGTGTATGTATATATGTTAACAAGGACACACGAAGTGTACTCTACCGCGCTTCTCAATGTACTGTATAAACACTAATATACTTAATAATACCACTCTGGTTGATAGGCCTTTTAAGCCCGACACCTAACCAAACCCGAATATGCTCTTATAGGACGAACATTAGCTCCAGGACCCCGCCTTCCAGTCGCTACCCTTATATCAAAATGGTAATCGATCCTTTTGCTTATTGAAATACCTTTCTCCGAGACTTTGTATAGATTTAGCCTTATCTACGTCATGGTAGATAATGGCTTATATCAGAGATGGTATCAGATCAATAGCTTATATCAGGGATAGTAGGAATCCCCAGAGACAACTCGTGTTATCCTATAGGAATTAGACTTATCGCCCCCTCACTGTGAATTTCTGAATCCTTTCTGTTAGATACTCTCGCCCATTGTAGTCCTCTTCCGGCTGCTGGCGCCTGCTTTCCGAGTTTGTAGTCTTGTAACTGGGCTTAAAGGAGTTACGCTTCGGCTCTTTGGTCCCGCCTCTCGACCCTCACTCAGCTGGAATACAGGTTCCTGTCGATCCTATAATTAGGTGATCAACCCGTCCTCTCACATATGACAGAGCGTCATTATATGATGTATTATCTATTTTCGAAACTGTATAGAGTCAGCCTCTACCACATCACTGACAAGCGCATTCCATTTGTTAACTACTCTGACACTGAATAAAATCTTTTTAGTGTTTCTGGCTCATTTGGGCCAGTTCCCCCGGGTTCGTGTACCACCCGGGCTAAATATTGTCCTTATCTATAGTATCAATTCTCCTGAAATTTTTTTGTGGTAATCATATCTTCCCCTTGCTCTTCTGTGTAATAGCATTTTATTCGAAACTGTTCCAAAAGTTTTTTTAAGAAGTTTGTTAAAAAGTTAAAAAAAAAAGTCTCCCTTATAATGTGTGTTTGTGGGGGGACTGTCCTTCCTAACCTTATTGTGCTTCGTGTATACACTCACGTGTCCTACTACATATACAAATTTCCACCAGTAAGGACACATACGAATTTTTATATCTGACGTCATAGATTAACATGATATATTCCACTCCCCCCGCCCCGGCCTCCCAAGTGTCGCCAGCAACGCATTAATATCTCAGGTGCCTGAGTGCCACTCTGCCCGACACTATGGTACAAGGCTCTCCTTGCCAAGTGCTTCACTCAAGTGTGGATCAATCTACTCATTCAGAGTGTCAGGCTGTTGTAAACATTGCCGAGTCTCTTGTCTTGTGCTCCACCCTTCTCTCTGGCTTCTATTGTATTCGTCCATTGGTCATGGAATTTCAGTAAGTTTGCTATGTACAGTTTCCCCTTAAAACCGTGTTGGTTTTTCTTTATAAACTTATTTTAAATCTAAGCTTAGATATACTGTGACGCCATAGATGACTTGGATAATATATATATTATTTATATACGGAAAAACCACATATGAAAAATAGAGAATGATTAACGCGTTTTCGGCCAATTCGCCTTCATTAGAGCAAAGTAGAATGAAGCTTCATTCTACTTTAATAAACGTGTATGTATATATATATATATATATATATATATATATATATATATATATATATATATATATATATATATATATATATATATATATATATATATATATATATATATATGCCTAGAGGCGTACCCCTGGTGTATACACATGTGGGGCGACCCGGGCACCACAAGGGAGCATGTTTCCTCCTGTCTCAAATGATCGAACTACAATTTACCGTGACTAATTTTTTACTCCAGTGTGCGTGACCGGTGAGTGTGTGAGTGTGTATGTGAGAGAGAGACTCACACTCCGGGCGCTGCATGGCTGACAATTGTCTACTGACTTGTCTGCCCTTGACAGATGCCTGTAACATGCACGTATTGCCCTGGACGCCTGTATAAACACCATGAATACTTTACGACATAAAGTTTGAACATTAACGCACCAATAACCACCTGGCCGTCAATGTTGCCTTAGTAATGAACATAGTTTATAACCTGCAGAAACAACCATGAAGTCAGAAATATAAAGTCACTATGGAATATTTTAGTAATAACTGGTAAACAACACACTTAACACCTAGAGGCTAATTCATAACATATCTCCCACAACTACCAGGAAGTAACAGTTGTGACTGGTTTGAGCAGGTAGACAGCTGGCTCGTCCTCTCAGATACTACGTTGTAGTAGTAGTATCTACCTCTCAGATCACCTCTATCTACCCGTAATCTACCTCTCAGATTACCTCTATCTACCCGTAATCTACCTCTCAGATTACTACTACGTAAACAAAAAATGAAGCTGTGTTACCTAACTAGAAGCCTCACGTGCACGGCAGTTCTCCATAACTATTAAAACTGACAGTGATTAGCCTCACGAGGCGTCAGCATTGCCTGTGTGTCCCTCTGAAGGCATTCAACGTTTATTAATAAAACTTTCGAGACAGTAAACCTCCAGGAAATCTGGAAAAGGTAAAAGTACTGTAGTCACAATTTTCAGAAAAGGAGGCAGACAGCAGGCATTATAGACTAGGCTAACTGACAGGTGTTCTTGCATTATTCACAGCAATAGGTGCTGGAGAAAGTACTAAGTATGAAAATAATGGAGCACGTGGAGAGGACAGTCTTTGTAATGAACTGACAGCATAGATACTACCATAAATATTCCAGCAATTTATTGAAAATAAAAGTACCGCGATATTTCACGCTTCCTGCTGTGGGCTGCAGTTGTGATGCAGCCCGCAACAGTTGCTTAATTCCCGGTAACTAATTTACAGATGGATGGACGGTTCACAAACTATAGGAACCAGATAGTGCTAAACTGAAAGCTATTCGAGAATATTAGAAACGGGAGAGTAAGCTTGGGTGAGAGTAAGAGTGAGGGGAGGGAGGTCCGGTACAGGGTGAGGGGAGGGAGGTCCGGTACAGGGTGAGGGGAGGGAGGTCCGGTACAGGGTGAGGGGGAACAACTCGTGCATTATAAGAAGATATGACGGCTCGCGCCTCACTTCCGGTTGTCGTGTAGTGACGCGCCTGTCACTCTTTATCTTCTCCCCCACCCCCCCCTGTAGGTGTCCGTGTGTGTGTGTGTGTGTGTGTGTGTGTGTGTGTGTGTGTGTGTGTGTGTGTGTGTGTGTGTGTGTGTGTGTCTATAGGACAGAGAGATAAACAGAGGCAGAGAGAGTAACTATGAGAGACAAAATTAATCAAGGTAAAAGAGTACTGGAGGCAGCCATTACTCCCTCCCTCCCTGGAGGTCCGTCAACTGTACAATACAAGCAAGGCGGTGTGACGTCACAGGACGACAGGTGGAGCCCGCAGTTCACCTGTACACGGAGGGCCAGAGAGTACATGGACCATTATCAACCCGTATGTTCGGTCCGTCCTGGACCGACACGTCATCGTTCCTTCATCTTCTGGTGTGAAGTTAAGTCATCATATCATCAGCCCCGTCATTGTGACTCATCGTCTGCATATGATGATGCATACTCTGGTGCGTGACATTGTAGCCAGAGGTGCGTAAATCATTATAACGAGGTGCGATGATTAGTATATTTTGAGAGCCGTAAGTCAACAGGTCCGTAAGCATCCGAGCATCGCTCCTGTGCCAGGTAAGTCCTCTACGGGCTCACCATAGCCCGTGCTACTTGGAACTTGTTCAGAGTAGCTGAATCTATAACAACAACAACGTCAACAGGTGTGACACCTGCGGGAGGAGAAGCTTCCACAGGTGGGACTCCCGCTTCCTGCTCTTGATGTTCACATCCGGTCTGAGTCGATATCAGAAAGTCAACGAGGTCACTGATTACTGGAGCATGTCTCAATACTGTTGTGTGCTGGCTCGTATGGGGTCCACTGCCCCTCACAAGATGGGTATGGGGTCCATTACTCCTCACAGGATGGGTATGGGGTCCACTGCCCCACACAGGATGGGTATGGGGTCCACTACCCCTCACAGGATAGGTATGGGGTCCATTACCTCACAGCATGGGTATGGGGTCCACTACCCCTCACAGGATGGGTATGGGGTCCACTACCCCTCAGAGGATGGGTATGGGGTCCATTACCCCTCACAAGATGGGTATGGGGTCCACTACCCCTCACAGGATAGGTATGGGGTCCATTACCTCACAGCATGGGTATGGGGTCCACTACCCCTCACAGGATGGGTATGGGGTCCACTACCCCTCAGAGGATGGGTATGGGGTCCATTACCCCTCACAAGATGGGTATGGGGTCCACTACCCCTCACAGGATAGGTATGGGGTCCATTACCCCTCACAAGATGGGTATGGGGTCCATTACCCCTCACAAGATGGGTATGGGGTCCACTACCCCTCACAGGATGGGTATGGGGTCCACTACCCCCCTCATATGATCGTATGGGGTCCACTGCCCCTGACAGGATAGGTATGGGGTCCATTACCCCTCACAGGATAGGTATGAGGTCCAGTACCTCCTCACAAGATGGGTATGGGGTCCAATACCCCTCACAGGATGGGTATGGGGTCCACTGCCCCTCACATGATGGGTATGGGGTCCACTGCCCCTCACAGGATGGGTATGGGGTCCACTACCCCTCACAGGATAGGTATGGGGTCCAATACCCCTCACAGGATAGGTATGGGGTCCATTACCCCTCACAGGATAGGTATGGGGTCCACTACCCCTCACAGGATAGGTATAGGGTCCACTATCACTCACAGGATGGATATGAGGAACATAATTAATCACCTTAACCAAAATACAAAAGCAGATATAAAGAAAGAGTGAGAGAGGGAGAGGGAGGACTGATATAGAGGCACACGGGGTGAAACAAAGTTTTAAAACCGGCAGGATATAATCCTTGATAAGCTCGTGGAACACAGCCGCTCTTACATAAACATAATAATTATTATTGAGAAAATCCGTAAGAGCAGTGATGAGGGTTCGAATCTATACGGTGGATGTTCCCATGCACACGCTTCTAGCGACTAGACCACGACGTGGTGTAAGGATTGCAACCTGGAGTTCTACTGAACACAAGGATATTCTGAAGCTCGCACTCAGCCCCTCGTCAGCCCAAACAACCTTGGCACTCAACACTACTCCCGGTTAGGGAATTCTCCGTAAAGTATAACCAATTGCCGCACTACGGGCTCACCATAGCCCGTGCTACTTGGAACTTTTTGTTCCAGGTTGCGAATCTTAAACAACAACAACAACTACTCCCGGTTTGACGGAATGTTTGTCTGAGCGAGAGAATTAGCCTCCTCTTGTTTGATCTCCTCCTCCCAGAGATTCCTCACTCCGCCTTGGTTCAAAAGCCTTGTTTAGGATTGCTGTAACTAGATAAGTCTAATTCAGAATTAGCATAACTAGATAACAGTCTAATTCAGAATTAGCATAACTAGCTAACAGTCTCATTCAGGATTAGCGTAACTGAATAAGTCTGAATCAGAATTAGAGAAATCAGTAGCCTAGTTCAGGAGTGACATAACACTAGCTAAAAGCCTTGTCAGGATCAATGTATTTAGCTAACAACCTTGAAATAGAACATCCTCTGTAACTAGCTGACATTGTAGTTATAAGGTGTGAAGGATAGATGAAATTGTTTATGTAATAATCTAAGTTGAGGTCTGATAAAGACCTTTTGTGCCTTTTGTAATGCTAGCCGCTTCCGGCGACAACAATAAAAAAATCAAAAGCCTGGATTCGTAACCAAGCACAGCTTGTTTTAAGTAATTGCAAATACTTAGAAAATGATCAATTACTTTATTTTTAGAATTGTTTACAAATTTCAGTCTACAAATATTAACGTGTAACTTACTCTTTATATTATCAGGTATAAGTAATAGAAATAAAGCTAAACTATGACATTTTATTGTAAACACTCGTACTGTACAGTAACTGACATCTATATATATACATATATATATATATATATATATATATATATATATATATATATATATATATATATATATATATATATATATATATATATATATATATATATATATATATATATGTCGTACCTAGTAGCCAGAACGCACTTCTCAGCCTACTATGCAAGGCCCGATTTGCCTAATAAGCCAAGTTTTCCTGAATTAATATATTTTCTCTATTTTTTTTCTTATGAAATGATAAAGCTACCCATTTCATTATGTATGAGGTTAATTTTGTTGATTGGAGTTAATATTAACGTAGATATATGACCGAACCTAACCAACCCTACCTAACCTAACCTAACCTATCTTTATAGGTTAGGTTAGGTTAGGTAACCAAAAAAGTTAGGTTAGGTTAGGTTAGGTAGGTTAGGTAGTCGAAAAACAACTAATTCATGAAAACTTGGCTTATTAGGCAAATCGGGCCTTGCATAGTAGGCTGAGAAGTGCGTTCTGGCTACTAGGTACGACATATATATATATATATATATATATATATATATATATATATATATATATATATATAATATATATAATATTTTGACCTAGACTATATTTTTCATATTAAAACTTCGTAGCAGAGAACGGAATTCCACCTTGTAGCTTCTGTTTATTTCTGCCTCCGTATTTGACACTTAACCAGACAATTTAGTATAAGATATAAAAATACTTTCACAGAAGAGGTTCTGAAGAAGGTATCCGTACTCTGACATTGACATTGAGTAGGATTACCAGCCCTTGTAGCTAGCACGATAGCCTTCTTAAGTGACTAAAGAGTTCCTACCTTTCTTTTTTTAACCATAGAATTACAGCCCTCTCAGAGCTAGAAAACAATAGGGCTCTCGGGCATCTAGAGAACGGAAGGATTTTAACCGAGCTGAGAACATCATCATCCTCCTCGGGTAGCTAGAACTCTCCAACGGTGGTCTCCAGGGCAAAGCTATTCTCCTTGGGCGGCCCCTGTGGACAGATGATGGTGTGAGGCGCCACACGTGCTTGGTCATGTATAAACCTCTCATAAAATTAAAGTATCTGTTGAGACTATTGATATATACAGACTATGGACTTATTGCACTCCAAAAATTTCTACATTTTGTACTATTGCATTTGAGGCGAGAGAGAATGCAGAAACACGCCTAACCAAACTTATTCTTGTGAGGTTTTGTTCGTTTTACTTGTATTTCATTTCATTTATATGACATTTTATTTTGTGGAACACCCATACATTTATTTCAACAGTGACCAATGTCAAATGTTATAAGGATGTGAGGACCGTCAGAGAGCATTCGAAGCCTAGTAGCAACAGGCGTGTAGGGGATATGCTAGCTAGCCCTACTGCGCATGCTGATATATTTATTAGTTCCTATTGTTAAACATCAAATTGAAGCAATCTTGTTTTCATTAAATTTTAGTCCTGAAATAATTCATGCATTTGTGTCGATTAAGACCATAGGAACATAGAAAGGAGCTCTGCACTAGGCCTTCTGGTCAACGCAAAGTAAGGTTCATGCAAGGCATTAGGCTCTCTAATCCATACACTGTGCCCAGTCTACACTTATAGTTGTATTTACTCGTTTATCTGTGTATGTTTATTATGGTGTTTGCTTCAGTTTATTTCACTCGTCTACCATTCTGTTGTCCTTGTATGCTATTTATATCTCAATTTGTCTAAATTATCGAATTCTATCATGACTTGATACTTAAATGTAACTGTTCCCCAGCCTCCAGTACTTAACAGTCTGGGGGACAGTTAACAGATCCACTACAGTTATTGAGGGTCTTGTTTACCTTAAACTGGTCCCTCTTTCCCCAGTCACCTGTATGTACCGTCACCTGTGTCACCTGCCTTACCTGTGTCACCTGCCTCACCTGTGTCACCTGCCTCACCTGTGTCACCTGCCTCACCTGTCTCTGCCGCTGCCCAGAGGAGCCACAGGCGACGGTCCTCCACAGGTGCTGACCTATGGCTTTGAGGGAGGTGAAGAACGAAACGTTGGCAAGGGCGTACATGGGGAGGAAGAGCAGGAGGTGGAGGCGGTGGACCAGGTGGCCCAAGTGGCCCACCACCACCAGCCAGGGCCCTGTATTCTCTTTTCTCAGGAACCGGAACATCAGCGGCAGCAACGCCTGCAACCACAAACTCTCTTAGTCCTTATGGAGTGTTGGTCACAAAATGTCTTGGATTACTTTGTCACAAAATGCTTATCCACAACATGGCCGCCGTGTCTTCCAGCGGTTAAGGGTGAAAAATCGTTATCTTCGCTCAAAAAACAGATATTATTAATAGGCGAATTTCGATATTATTAATAGGCGAATCAACTTTGAAATTGGCCTATATATGATAGAGCAAGAATAATTTATTGTTAAATTGGTCTTTCTGAAAACATTTTGTATCAATTTGTATATAAAAAAGGTTTTGTTGATTGCTCTTGTTTAACAATTATCGATTTTTTTATTATAATTTTTTCAGCTGATGTTGCTAATGATGTAGTACTTATTTTATAATTATGAATTGAATGGTTATTTCCGTTAACAAAATAACTATTGGCATCTGAGTTAATTTGTTGGAATAGGTGTTACGTGCCGGGATCCTAGTGGGTCAGGTGTCTATAACTCCAGACAAACACATTGGAGGTAGTCATTTTTGTTTTGTTACCATAGCAACGCAGTATTTACCATGATAAATGCAACACTAGATTTTCAGGTGTTGTCCTCTATATATAGTCTTACGAGAAGTGGCTGCGTTAACCGGACACTCTCCCTCTTGTCTTGGGGTGACAACCTCGCCGGAGGCCACTGGTGCAGACCACTTCTCGCTCCTGCTGGCAAGATGAGAGCTTCGCCCATCCTGTAGCAGCGTAGCTCATGGCGAGTCTTACCATGCAAGCATTCCCTGGATCACAACCTGCTAATCGGTTTACAATCGATCGTCGATTACCAGTGGGCGAAAAGGTAAGACTCGTACACCCTACAATAGGTAAGGTTCGTACACCCTCCAGCAAGGCAAAATGACAATGCATATGTTGCTAAGACGTTCTTTCCACATGGCTTTGTTAAGCGTGATTTTGGAGTGATACCCCATACATTGAAGTCCAGTTAAGTAATAGGTTGGGAAGGGATTATTAAATTTTCAACAAAGAGATCAATGAGAGTGGTGATGAAACAAAGTCCATTTTTGTTGACAGTAGAGAGGTGAGAGCCAGCAGCCAGCGTGCTTGCTCCATTACTCTCCTTCGTCTTTATATATAAAACACTAGAACACATCACATCTTTGCGTCCTCATTCACGTACCAAAACCATGATTTAACTGTGAAAAATTCTCGCTACTGCAGCAAGGACTAAAGGAATTTTATACAGGATACAAGACGCAGTCAGATCCTGTCATGGAACGGAAACATGTAAATGGTTAACGAATATTGTTGGCAGGTGGAGCTGGTTGGTGAGCAAACCAATTGTAGCATCACCACGGCCCTCTACACCGTGGAGGGTGAGAACCTTCTCAACACGCGAGACAAGGGAGGGGGCTACTGACGTGAGACAAGGGAGGGGGCTACTGATGTGAGACAAGGGAGGGGGCTACTGATGTGAGACAAGGGAGGGGGCTACTCATGTGAGACAAGGGAGGGGGCTACTCATGTGAGACAAGGGAGGGGGCTACTCACGTGAGGAAGGGAGAGGAGGATGTAAAACATGAAGACCTGTAGAGCAGACTTCGCAGTCTTGTGTCTGACCATCGCCTCCGTCATGTCTGCGTTACTGTCGTGTGGCTGGACGCGACTCTTCAGACGGAACTCCAGAGCCACTAGGATATAAAAGACGAAGGTGGTCAAGGCCCCGAAGACATACGCGACGCTGTATGCTATCAGGAACTCCTTGTCATTTCCGGGATTACACAGCGTCGAGAGTACGCTGGCGCAAGGCAGCACAAGCAGGACCAGGGGAAGCATCCAGCAGGCGACGCACAGCAGGCGACAACGCCGTATCGTCAGTATATTATAGTAGCGAAGTGGCCAGCATATTGCGACGTACCGATCCAGAGCCAAGCAGGTGAGAGTGAAGCAGGACACGGTGCTGAGGTACCGCTGCACCAGCTTCACCTGGCAGCCGGCCGGGGAGCTGTGGTGGACATCGGGATGGGCGATCAACACTATAGCGTACACGAAGGAGAGGGACGAGAATATTCCGATACTGACTATGAGAGAACTTAGGAACCAGGAAGAGAGTCTCTCCCTCAAGTCGTGGCTGAGGGCGGTGATGTATCCGGCCAAGACGCACTCAGCGAACGTCACGGCGCTGAAGAACGGGTACAAGTACAACAGGATATGGATGTTCGTGGTTCCTGTTGTGTTAACACCGTCCGTCAAGTTATGTGCCATAGTGTCACCGAGAGAGAGGTCAGGCAACTATAACCTGCACTCGCTTAACATCGCTTGGCTTCCGGTATGGCACTCTTATCGTTTCGGTAATATTCCATGTTACATATGCTTTATCCTCAAGGATTTATTCTTCTGGACTTTGTGGATAATAGAGGCAATAAACGTGCACTTCTCTGAACTGTGTCGCCGTGATGCACAGAGCGCCACACACCCGCCACGCCTTCAACATCACTGATAATTTATCTGACTTTGATAAAATCCACTTTACACCGTCATACGTTATAACGAAGAATATTAAGGTTGCTTGAAGAGGTTTATGAACGTCTTAGTTTTTCTATAGTACACTGTAGTAGCAGCAGGCCACCACTACTGCATGTGTCGACCAGTACACTGGTACAGAGTACATTGTAGTCGCACCAGACCACCACTACTGCATGTGTCGACCAGTACACTGGTACAGAGTACACTGTAGTCGCACCAGACCACCACTACTGCATGTGTCGACCAGTACACTGGTACAGAGTACATTGTAGTCGCACCAGACCACCACTACTACATGTGTCGACCAGTACACTGGTACAGAGTACACTGTAGTCGCACCAGACCACCACTACTGCATGTGTCGACCAGTACACTGGTACAGAGTACATTGTAGTCGCACCAGACCACCACTACTGCATGTGTCGACCAGTACACTGGTACAGAGTACACTGTAGTCGCACCAAACCACCACTACTACATGTGTCGACCAGTACACTGGTACAGAGTACACTGTAGTCGCACCAGACCACCACTACTGCATGTGTCGACCAGTACACTGGTACTCATTCAAGCCGGGAGTTGTCTCCTACTGGTCCAACGGATACATCTGGTATCCGGCCTGCTATCTGGCTGCACCTACGCATCTCTGGGGAATTTTATGCCTGTAAGATTGCCACGGCACTTCATTGGTGGCTTCTAAAAGTAGAAATTCCTTTTCATTCAATGAAAATGCAGTCTCGTCGACGGATGTAGAGAGTTGCGTGTGTCGAATTATATGTTAATACTGAGTGACGAAATGAAATAAAACATCCTTTTATTTACGATAAATGTTTCTATAAATAAGAAATATTATTAAACAATTGTTCGAAGGATTGTTTTAAGTTACAACAGCATTGCATAGAGTGTGAAGAATCATTAAATATAAAATATAGAGTTGCCTTAGTGTGAGTATGAGCGAAACGAGGTTGTGTGTGAGTCTGAATGCGGCTGAGAGCGAGGCTTTGTGAGCGTGTGAGAGTTTTTGCTTCATCCGCGATTCTGAAGAGGAAGCTGGCAGCTTTATCCTCATCTGTCCGGAAATGAAATAAAATGTTACATATTTCCTTTGTGACCTGGACGACCACCATCTCCTTGTTTGTGACCTGGTCGACCACCATCTTCTAGTTTGTGACCTGGACGACCACCATCTCCTAGTTTGTGACCTGGACGACCACCATCTCCTAGTTTGTGACCTGGTCGACCACCATCTAGTTTGTGACCTGGACGACCACCATCCTTTTAAGGTTTCCCAACGTCAAGAAAACTATCAATTTAAAGTGTCCTCTCCTAACCTATCAGAGGACCCAAAACAGAAAACGGGACAATACGTCACTTTTGCAAGCCGCTTCCATTTTCTAGTATGAGAGTTTTTGGTCTCATGTAACACTTACGATCGAAATTTTGCAGTCTCCGTGGTGTAGTGGTAAGACACTCGCCTGGCGTTCCGCGAGCGCTATGTCATGGGTTCATATCCTGGCCGGGGAGGATTTACTGGGCGCAATTCCTTAACTGTAGCCTCTGTTTAACTCAACAGTAAAATGTGTACTTGGATGAAAAAACGATTCTTCGCGGCAGGGGATCGTATTCCAGGGACCTGCCCGAAACGCTACGCGTACTAGTGGCTGTACAAGAATGTAACAACTCTTGTATATATCTCCCAAAAAAATGCAACGTTCTTTGTAAGCGGACAGGTTGCTGGGGCGATAATCATTTCCTGTTTTCTGACTAGGACGACAGCCATTATATTCTTGGCCTGTTTTTGTGACTTGGACGACGGCCACCTGCACGACATCGTCAACACCTGTTCCATATTCCCAGAAATATTTGTACCCAAGCGTGAGTACAAATATGTGTACTCAGGAACACATGTGATAATCCTTTCCCTTAAAACCAAGTCTAGTGCCCTTGAGGAGATACCAACTTTAATTTACAAAAAAGCCTCCAGATCTTTAGCCCCTGCTATTGCATTGCTCTTCAACAAGTCACTTGAACTCCAAACCTTTCCATGTGCACAGTGTCACTCCAAACATTTCTCCTTTTACCATAAGTGAAATGGGTGTTTTGACTCACACACCTGTAGTGTTGCAAGGTTTGGCTTCCCTCATACATTATACCTCTCCTCGCCACTTCTGCTTGTACCTCAATATTAATCATTTTACTTCTAATTCGTCTCATGGTTAAAAGTATTAGGTTTATAAGTATAAGTGTTAAGTTTTACGCAGACGAGGAGTCACAATAACGTGGCTGAAATATGTTGACCAGACCACACACTAGAAAGTGAAGGGACGACGTCGTTTCGGTCCGTCCTGGACCACAATCGACTTGAGAATGGTCCAGGACGGACCGAAATGTCGTCGTCCCTTTACTTTCTAGTGTGTGGTTTAAGTTTCAGTCTAAGTTTTTTTCACACCTTGCCCGAAACGCTGTGTGTATGAGTGGCTTCAGGGACTGTATGTACTGGCTCTATCTCCTAATCCGACATTATGTTTGTAACTCATTTTCAATATATGTATCTTTACCTGAATAAATATCTTATCTCTTAAAACACATTCCGTGTTAACTTGTAGTTTTGATGTGGCGCGTTTGGCCAGGTCATCCGCCACCTCCTTGAGCACTATTCCAACATGAGATGGAATATGTCAAATCTCTAGTCAAATTTCTCTTACTTTTAACTCAAATAAAAACAAAAACAAATCACAAATGATATAACAAAAAACTTTATCATCCCATAAGATAAAATATTTAAAAACTCAATATTTCAGAAAAACTCGATTTGTTAGGCAGCTCTGACTATTAGATACAACAGATGTATGGTCCCCAGGCGGGACCAAAGAGCCTAAGCTCCACTCCCGCAAGCACAACTAGGTGAGTACAGGCTTTTTGATAATAATAATAAATACAACAGTATATCCTTTCAGTATGTGACTGTTTTCTTTAAAAACAGTATTAATTATTATATTTATGGGAGACTATGGCAAAAGTAAACGACGGTCTTGCTCTCCAATTGTTGTATATGTGTGTGATGAGCTACGTCTCTTGAGTCCCGCCTCTAAACCTTTAGTTAATTAATATTTTAGACATAACGTGTAATGAAATTTTGTCATCTTTGATACGAATTGCTTTAATATACAGATAAAGGAATAAAATGTTAACTGCAAATCCTTCTCTCAGATAATAATTACGAAGCTTCATAACGCGACATAACTCACCAACTTATCTTGATCTAAACTTGTGTTAGTATCCGCGTGAAGCTCAAGGACATCAGTCTTCCCAAGACCCGTCGTTATTCGGCAAGACTTCTCTACAAAACCAGTAAAATGCTGTTTTCCTTTCACGCTCAGAATCGCATAAAAGCGCTTATCTTGCGAGGCCGTTAAGTACTCGCCTAATTGTGCTTGCGGGGGTTGAGCTTTGGCTCTTTGGTCCCGTCTCTCAACTATCAATCAACTGGTGTACAGATTCCTGAGCCTACTGGGCTCTATCATATCTACATTTGAAACTGTGTATGTAGTCAGCCTCCACCACATCACTGCCTAATGCATTCCATTTATTAACTACTCTAACACTGAAAAAAAAATTTCTAACGTCTCTGTGGTTCATCTGGGTACTAAGTTTCCACCTGTGTCCCCTTGTTCGTGTTCCACCCGTGCTGAAGATTTTGTCCAACATATTATTTCAGTTTCAAATCCAGTTGCAAAAAAATGCTCAAGAACAATGGGAGGGTCATTAACAACCTCCCGGCTTCCTGTCCCCATCAAGGCCACTAAAGATATACTTATTTTTATTGAAATTTTCGTATTATTTTGGAAAAATTAATGGGTTACATTATGAGTATGGTAAATTTATTAGTAATATAATAGATTGATTTAAGAACAAAAAACAGTGGTAAATCCAGCTTAATCTTCTGGAAGAATCTTGATAAGGGAAAACATTATATTATACATATTGATATACATGCTTTAATTGTGTACTATATAATAAAATTTGTAATCTTGTTTCATATAAAGTTAACATCGCAACACTGGCCGAGTTAAAGCATAACTAATTTCTTTTTGCTAAAAAAAATCCTTAATCTACAAAATATAAGAAAAATAAGAAGACAGAAAATATTCCTTTGCCATCAGCAGTGTACATGTTGTATAGAATTTACTTTCCAATTAAATTTTTAATTCATTTCAAATAAAATTACTTTGCTATAGTTAAATAAAACTTCAGGGTATAATACTTGATTATTAATTATCATAATTTAAACAATTTTAATTATTACCTGAATCGAAAAATGTATTTTGTTAATAAATGTTAAAGTATCGTCTTAAGAAGTGGAAATCATGATAAATTTATATCAATACCATTTGCTGAATTTTTTTTTTCCGATTCTCGATTAATCGTCCCATCACTAGTTCCCTCATGAATCATTTATTTCATTAACCTCTGGCAAACTATTCGAGTCAATAATTGCCTGATAATCGATCAACTCTGAAAATCGAATAGTTGGTTTCCGTATATGTACTTTAGGAATATGTTTTCTCTGGATGTGATGCTGTTTCGGCATCATCTTTTTCACCATTTTTAATTAGTATACCCATTTAAATTATTGCTTCCTCCACAAAAATCATTCACTGGGTACGTTTCATTCTTCCAGTTCTTCGGAGAGGCTTGGCTCCCTAACACAAACTTCCGGGAACCTTCCCGTGTGCCATCAGTTTCTTGCTTATATGAGAACAGAACCCTGCGGGACTCCGCTGGTGACATCACGCCAGTTTGATGTCTCCCCCTCCCCCCCCTTATAGTAACTCTCTGCTTCCTGGTACTTCCTCATTCTTCCTGGTACTTCCTCATTCTTCCAGGTACTTCCTCATTCATTGGAGCACCTTATCAGTTACTCCAGCCCGTTTTTACAACTTACGCAACAGTCTTATAGGGGACTTTGTCAAAAGCTTTCTGACAGTCCAAGAAAATACAGTCCGCCCATCCTTCTCTTTCTTGCTTAATGCTTGTTGCTTGGTCATAGAATTCTATTAAATCTGTGAGACACAATTTGCCATCTGTGAACCCATGTTGGTGGTTTGTTACAAAGTCCCTTCTCTCCAGATTTGCTACCAGCCTGTTTCTCACACTTCATCATCTTGCATGGCATACAAGTTAAGGACACCGGGCTGAAGTTTAGGGACTTCTGCTTATCACCCTTTTTGAATATTGAGACTAGGTTAGCTGTCGTCCAACTTTCTGGTAGGTCTCCTGTTTCCTGAGATTTGTTATACACCATCGAGTGCATGCAAAGTGTTTCTGCCCTCTTTGTTTTAGCATCCATGATGAGAGTCCATCAGGTCCAACAGCCTTAGTCATGTCTAGATCTAGATGACACCTCCTAATTTCATCTTTGATAATTTCAATATCTGCCAAGGCTGCTTGGTGTATCGCCACCCTCTTAGTTCAGGGACTTCTCCTTGCTCTCTTGTGAAGACCTCCTGGAATCTCTTGTTCTTCACACACCTCTTTGTCATTCTCTGTGTACCCATCTTCTTCCTTTCTCAATTTCATCACTTGTTCTTTCACTGATGTTTTCCTTCTGATGTAGTTGTATAGCAGTTTTGTTTAGGTCTTGGATATATTTGCTGTCATTTTCAAACTGCCTCTTTGTTTTCTTCGCACACCAACGTGTGTGTGTGTGCGTTTGTGTGTGGGTGTGTGGGTGTGTGTGTGTGGGTGTGTGTGTGTGGGTGTGTGTGTGTGTGTGTGTGTGTGTGTGTGTGTGTGTGTGTGTGTGTGTGTGTGTGTGTGTGTGTGTGTGTGTGTGTGTGTGTGTGTGCTCACTTGGTTGTACTCACCTAGTTGTGCTTGCGGGGGTTGAGCTTTGGCTCTTTGGTCCCGTTTCTCAACTGTCTGTCAACTGGTTCTTAACTGTCAATCAACTGGTTGTGTGTGTGTGTGTGCGCGTGCGTGCGTTCGTGTGAGCGAGCGTGTGCCCCCAACATGGCGGAAATGCTGTTGGTGAGATCAGGTGTTAACTCACACTCTTAATTACGCTATTTACCGTGAACTGGCCAGGTCTCGTTCACAATTATACTCTCACTCTTAACTCTGGTTCATATACGATCCTTGTATTTATTCACGGTAAACTATTCACTTTGCAAATTATCTAAATGATTTGCAAGAAGCCTTCCCCATGATGCAAGATGGTGGCACCCCATGGTGGCGCCTCTAATGGGTAGCTATTACTACAGTTTCCTCTTTTGGAAAACTCCCAAATTAAGGTGTAAATATTGGTAATTATTCGTTAATTATACACAACCAAACTGGCACTTCCCGAATTCACCCTCGGACACTGACCTAATCCAGTCAGGGGTATAAAAGTCAGGAATATTGCTCACTCTCTCACTCTTGCCACCACTACCAGGACGTCAGCACCACCACTGCTACCACCACCACCACTGCCACCTCTACCACTACCACTTCCACCACTAACCACTACCATCTCCACCACCACCACCACCACCACTACCAGAGACCTGACAAATATCTTGATCAATCCCACGTAAGTATTAAAGTTAAATATCTTGATGTCCCTCGCCTGGGTGAGGAAGACTGTTGCACTCACCCACACCTCCTCAAGGCCTTGACTAACACCTGGTTTCCGTGCTATACCAAAATTATTTCATGATGTAGGAAATCAAATTATTAAAAGTCAGTTATTAGAGTATGCAAATAACAATAAATTCCGAGGTTCTCAGATGCCAACTGACAGTTTAATGGGAACTGGAAAGTTAAGTATAATATTAGTATTATCAGGTAATTTAATGGACTTCCCTGGAGACGGTATCCACTCATGAAAGTGTATATCAGGCAGGACGCGAAAGATGTTTGGCTGTGTTGGCATGGTGCTGGCAGCAGCCGCCGCAGCGGTCGTGGTGGCTGACGTGAGGTCCGGCCACCACTTCAGGGAGGACAAGCCTACTCCTCAAGGTACCGGCAAACATATTTATTAATCCTGCGAGTGTTCAAGTCTGGGTTAATGTTTGTTTTAAGGTCTATCAACCTGTGATAGGTTATTCTGACCAACCAGCAATATACTTTAGTATTGAACAACCCAGGACTAAAGTATACTATTAGCAAAGTACACCTCTCAATATATGTATAAAAGTTATGCGTAATTCTAAAACTATTTAAATTTATTTTGATTTTTATAAGTTTCTTTTTTTTCCAAATGACAATTAAAAATATGCAATATAAGGAAATAAGTATTAGAAAATCATATTTCCTTGATAATTTCATAATTTCGTGTTAATTAAGTTATGATATTGATGGAAGATCACATCACGATACATATAGGCTTCAGGGCACAGACGCCTAACATGATACCTTAACCAGTGTCCACAGTGGTCAGAGCATTGTGGGAACTCTTGCATGTGTGCGAGGAAAGCTGTGAATAGGAAAAAAATTAAGCTGTGAATGATTGTTACTATAAGAGCTGCCTGACAAAGGTCGCTAGGCACCTTCTCCTGTATTAGTTATGTCCAGCTCAGCGTCTCACCTCTCCACAGACCTTCCGCGGCTGGCGTCTCTGGGACACAAAGTCAGCCCCTTTTGGTTCACCATCGGCAAGTGGGTATATTTGTATGTTATTGTTATGTGCTTGTACCCGAGTGGCCATAAGGCCATTCTGGTGCGTCCCTGTGTACTCTTAGAGAGATGGATGAAGGAATCACACTAATGCAACCAACTCTTTGTACATCAAGATGTTATATCTGATATCCACATAACTAAACCTGAAGACATAACGCTCCTAAGAGCTCCTCCTTGGGTGAATGCTATCGACGAGGTCCTTGGTAAAACTATTATTGTTCTGAAGAGGGTGGATAGGAAGATTGATTGAGAACATTGATGCTCACAAGGCACTTTACCTCCTCACCTGATACTTGTCTCTCCTCAAGTTCACCTACATTTTTATAAGTTCAACATCTCATGATAGCTAGGTGAAGAGGACCACTTACTGATATCCGTGTTAGAAAATTCCTGATTATTTCTCTCAATAACCTACCATGAAAACAAGCCACCTATCTTATCAGAGTCGAGGGCCTCGTTATTCGCACAGCCAACCACATAACTGTACCAGCCTTCCTGTTCTCCTCTCCAACATCTAACAGTCTAGTGAAGGAAATCATACCGGATTACTTAGGTAACTTAGCGGGGATTTACGATCCCAGTTTTACGCTTTGCACAACTAAGTTGGCTTCTATCGCAGCCTCAACTCTCCAACCACCTCCATCTAAAGTCCACAAGCAGTCCAGATTGGACACCCCCATCATAGACACTGCATCAAGACAGTGTCTCGATGCTGCACCATCATCATGTGAGATTGCGTGCCAATAGTGGTGGCAGCTCCCCATGTGGGTGACTTCCTATTAGCGATCCCTTCCCCATGTCAGCAATAGGCACGCATTTCAGACTGCAGGTCCATCGGATTGCGATGAGTCTCTGCCTTGCTGTCTGTTGTTGTTGTTGTTGTTGGTTTAGATAGCTACTTGGAACGAATAGTTCCAAGTTGTACGGGCTATGTTGGGCCCGTAAGTGGAGGCTCCTTAGAGCCATTATTTGTATCAATAGCTGATACTAGAGAACTGGGGATGGATCGGGCTGTTCATAATGGATTTCAGCCCCAGAGGGCTGGCTGTACCAGTTATAAAGCTGGTGGATAAGTGCAGACATGTAGGTTTTCCGTTTTTCTTTGCTTGAGACATCCCTTGCTGCCCTTGTCCACAAACACCTAAATTAGGTGTGTAGAAAGGCAGCCTTTCTGCCCTTGTCTACACCGAATATAGGTGTATTTGCAGGGAGGTGAAGGCTGACAGGTGCAGTCAGCATAGATTGCTCTGCCAATGCACATGGAGTTAGTATTGTTCAGAAGAGAGAGAGAAATCCCGCTACCTAATGTCCAGCAACTCTGCCAATTCTGTGGATCTCAGACAGGATCACAGTGCACTCCTAATAGAACGGTAGGCAGTTGATGTGGGACTACACATGTGTACAGGCTTGGCTAATACTAATACCAACATAGACTTCAGCATTGCACATCCAGGCCATACTGCTGATTCCACAGGGAATCAGCCAAGTCCTGTAAATACAGGCTGGATCATCATCTTGTCCCCCATTGCTTCAGAGATCCCATGGTGCCTTAGGTAAGAATCCCACTAATTTGAAGGATCTGGGTTCTAGGCCCATCGAAACTATTAAAGATCCAAAAGCTGCCAGTTGTTTTTCCAGCACCTCAGCATGGAAATACAGAGGATAAAGGCAGGAACCATGAATGCAGAGTGCAAAAACCTGAGGAGCTTTACGAAGTCGACAGTCTATGACAATCAACTTTGGACCTTCTGTGTAACCAATGTTGTAACCCAACTCTTGTAATAAGTTTTAAATAAAAAATAAAAAGATATGGTTGATGAGGACAAGATGCAAGTGCCCGTGGAGCCTCACGAGGCTTCCCAGGGTGCTGCATACTCTCTTCTCTAAGGCTCCCAACAAACACAATCAAGTGTAGTACCAAAAGTAAAAAATGTAATATATATAAATATATAAAATATAATTTACTACACATTATATTACTATTATGTGTATTAATACTGTTCCTGATTAAACAAATAATGTATTTGACACCTGATTTCATGCAGAAGTGCCTACTGAAATATATATATTATTATTTTTTTCTCGCAAAAACGTTTACTTATCATACTTTTTCTTGCTGCGGTGATGGTGCCATACTTAAGGAGCGCCGTTAAGCAGATCAACAAGAAAGATGTGTCGGTCCCGGCCACTGAGCAAGTCGCTCGCCAAGACGGATTTGGAATTCCTGTCGTACCCCCTTTATCTCTCCTTAATGATCATGACCTTAACACAATAGAGAAACATCACGACCAAGTGATTGATAACAGCCGTTGGTACGAGGAGGAAGCCCCGGAGGATAAGGAGGAAGCCCCAGGGTACGAGGAGGAAGCCTGGCGGCCACCCATCAGAGACCGTGAGTTGAAGGTTACTCAGAAACTGCGGAGTTCTGCAAAATCTGTTTTATTTTTATCCAGTTACTTCGTGTTTACTGCCACATTTGTTAACTTGTATGTCTGAAACATCTTCCCTCTTAACACCCCATGACACCCCTAGCTACACCCACATGATACAGGTACACCCACATGACACAGGTACACCCACGTGACACAGGTATACTTACATATGAAAGGTACACTTATGTTAGGCATTTAGGTTCTGTTGGCAATAATTCTCGGTAAAGCAGCAGCCGAACCCCCCCCCCCCCCCCCAAGACGCATTAATGAATTTTAACATATTGTACAAACAAAAGATTGGTTTTATCACATATAAATTAATATTGGTATATATTAGAGTTCTATGTATTGTTAGGCATATGTCTGTTTAGGTTTGGTGTTAGAAGTTTGTTCTCAATTATTTGCATTTGAATTTGTGACTCGAACAGAGGACGTCAGCAAAACACTGTTCGAGAAATGTTCATTGGCACATGAAATGGTTGGCATTTAGCTCTTCCTTTGCCAGAGGTCACTTAAAGACGCTGCTGCGTTTTTGCTCGACTAGGCTTGAAATTAGGAGAGGCCTATGTGATTCTGTTGTTCGGCCGCAATTTTCATCAACTACCCAGAGTTCACAAGACGCCTGACATCTTATCCTCTGGGATCACAGTGTTGAGTCTTCCAGTTGATTCCTGTGAGGTGTAGAGGTCCGGTGCTTGCCTCCCAGTAGCAGGTACTTAACACCAAGTACCTTCCTAGAAGTGTGTTACATGCCGCCAGGTACAGTTGTTTCCCACCGACAGGCGAGGCGCAGCACAAGGCTTTGTGTTTCCCTCTACACTTGAACGCCGGGTAACATCCGACACTAGCACTGTCGTTTCCCATAAAAGAGCAAAAACAGCAACCAGCTGCCAAACTCCTGTTTATGAATAAAGCAATATGCATGATTTGCACCTAATTTCGTTAAACCTTTTTTGATTCAGTACTTCGGTTCAGATCGCACTGATCTAAATGCTTCACCCACATATTGTAAATACAATTACCAACGGAACCAAAACAACCTATCCTAGGCCAAACAATACACAAAACTATGATATCCAAAACTATATTTCTTAGATAATATATAACACAGTGCGTCGAAATTGACAAATGCGTCTGTGAGGTCAGCAGGAGGTAGGAGGAGCACAGCCGGGGCCGGGTTGGCGCCGTCAGCCTGGTCCTCTGGTGGTGGTCGGCCTCAGGCGCACTTCACTCTACTTACCCAACGGCGTGATGAAAGGCCGCATTTTCTCAAATATTATTATATATTATAGATTTTTGTTTAGTTATATATAAAGTAGGTTAGCGTAGGTGTTTTCGTTCTGTTAGCAATTATTTGTGTTATAGACTGTATAGAGGAAAGAACTTTCCGAAAAACAATGCTCGCTAGGCAGGTGGTCCGGGAGCTGGAACACAACACAGCTTACAAACAGACGCAGCCATGGCGTGTCCCTCCACTGCATGAATAATACACTTGATTTATTAGCTTTCTATGTAAGTACATACATATGTGTTTCTGTGCAACAGCGATGTACGAGCCACAGACAAACTTGGAAATCTCCTCCGTTAACAGCAACAGGATCGTCAACGGGGAACTGGCAGTCAAAAATGAGTTTCCTTGGATGGTAAGTTATGCTGTTTTTTAATTAAGATATCATCCGTTCAAAATAGTCCTCCTATTAGTTGCGATTTTATTCTGTTATTATTAATTCTGTTGTTATTAGTTCTGTGATACAAATTCTTGTACATATAAATTATAATCCACACTTCCGTGGAATATTCTTGTACTTATATAACTAAATGTCCCTTAAGCTCATGTTACTAGTTTCTCACATAATATGAAATAATATTTATCATTCGTTAATGAACGTAAATTGTGATGACGGCCTCCACGTATGTCATCTGCTGGTGTAGTGGGAGCTGCGCGTGTCTCCTGAGCGCTACACTACTTCCAGTCTTTCTCTGATTTAATGTTATTTCTATCATCATATTACCTTACAGCTCACAGGATCCGCATCCCGTGAGGAGCTTATGTGTACGTAACGTCCTGCCAGGATGTTCTTACTGGAGGTGATAGAAGATAGTATATAAATGCATATGCGGGGCCTCATACGGCTTCCCTGAGTGCCGTATAGTCTCATCTCAGAGGTGAAAGGTCCTCCCACTAATATAACTTAAGCGATACCCCTCTGTATGATTATATATATTTGTGGTTGGATTTGTGAAGACCCTTAGTTTCAGAAAAGAGAAAAGGCAGTCATAGAAGACCTTGCGGTGTCTCCGTCAAAGTTTAAGAACCCTCCCCATAAATATTTCTCTAACCCAATATTGGTCTCCTGTGTGTTCCCAGAGCTACATTCTCTCTCCCATATTATAACACTTTAACAAGTGTTCACATTTTTATTTGTTTATATCTAGGTTTATGTATTAATTTCATCTTTTTTCTTGTGTTTTGTGTGTGGGTGCAGGCATTTCTGTACATACAGTGGAGCGACAAGTTGAAGCGGATGTGTGGAGGGAGCCTCATCTTCTCCGACTGGGTGATCACTGCTGCTCACTGTGTCCTCAGGTCACTCTACGTGTCTTGTATCCTCTCACTAACGCACAACACAACAGATATATGCTTATATATACAGGTGTATATACCCAGCTTCTCGGTGTATATACACTGAGAAGTATACCCAGCTTTTCGGTGTATATAGGGACAGTGTACTTCCGTCACAAATGTATTTGACTCTGTCCACGGTATTTTCCTACTCTACACAACTTTTCTTGGATATTTTCCTTAGCACTTGTTCACCCTAATAGCAGTGAGTCTCTCTGTGGATCTATAGTGACTCACTGACGCTCTCTCTACCTCTGTACTGACTCACTGACGCTCTCTCTACCTCTGTACTGACTCACTGAGGCAATCTCTTCCTCTGCACCAAATCACACAATAATATCTTAGTGCACAATTTTATCGCTAAGGATTGGTAAGTTTCTTACCTCCAGAATGTCTCCCAGTTCGTTCTCCCTGTAAATCTATTTTAGAAAGTTTTTGATTTTGCGGTGTGTCCCTCTTTAGTGGGACAGAACCTTAGCTGTTCCTTCGTACATTTTGCCTTATCTTGGCTTTCATCTTCACCAGGTAGTCAGAAATTAGGAGAGAGAGCTGGTCCCTAGCGGGCTCCCGTACTTCACCGTCTAAACTCAGCTTGTGTTCTGGGTAAAGCTTCTATCTAACATCCAGGCGTGACGGAGACTTTTGAGCACGTTTTCTTAAACCTGATTCCTCCGTTCACCTAGCAGTAAATAGGTGCCTGTGAGTTAGGCAACTGTTGTGGGGATTGCATCTTGGGGAAGGTCAGTGGTTAGCTTAGGGGGACCTCATTAACGTAATAGGCATAAACCGAGGATGAGAAATTATCTGCTGTGTTCCACTCTTTGTCTCTGTGGTTAATGTCAGCAGTGATTCTGAGCTTCCGGTGTGACCTGCCGGCCATCTTGGCTGCCCCTTATTGTGTACCTCAGTAAGCTGTTAACAGCGATGATCCTGCCTGGGTCTTGTGCCCAGTACACCTCACCACAGTACCTTGCCTAGAACACCTCACCAGTACCACAGTCTTCCCTGTCTGCTATATTCAGAGGCTCGTGTATACAGTTGCCACGGGAGACATCTCCCGTCACGCAGGGTGTAGTCGCACCTCCACAGATCTCTAGTATCAGCTCTTGATACTGGTAATGGCTCAAAAGGGCCACCACTTTCGGGCTATTCATGCCCGTGCCACCTTTTGGGTGGCTTAATCTTCATCAATCAATCAATCTATACAGTTGCTTCTTCAGTGTGTATACTCACCAAGTTGTACTCACCTAGTTGTACTCACCCTAGTTGAGTTTACAGGACGGAAGATCTACACTTAAGCCCCACTTTTCGAGCATCACTGGTTCAATGCAGTGACACTTTTCGCTCGTGTTTCTTATCATATTTACTTTTGAAGTTGTGTATTGAATTGGCTTCGACAACTTGTTAGTCTAGTCCGGTCCACTTCTTTACGGCTCTTAGACTGACAAAGTTCTTCCTGACATTCCTGCGACTCGTCTGTGTTTGTAGTCATGTTCTCTCGTTCCACTCTTCCTTAGTTTGAACATTGCGTCAATATCTACTTTGTCAATCCCACTTGGTATCTTCAACCTCATTATCATGCCGGTCATATTCCTTCTTTCCTGTGTGGACTTACCTTGTGTGATACCTGCATGGTGGGTGTGTGTGTGTGTGTGTGTGTGTGTGTGTGTGTGTGTGTGTGTGTGTGGGTGTGCTAACCTGCCCCATCTCTCCCCGGACAGGTTCAACGACACCAACAGCCTGTGGACACCGCTGGTGCAGGTCAACCTGGGAACCACTCAGCGTAATGTGACGGCTCCTGTCTCCGTCATGGCTACCAGGATCGTTATCTACCCGACCTACAGTTTGGACAACGATCTTGCCCTTATCAAGTTGGTGTCTCTGTCTGTCTGTCTGTCTGTCTCTCTCTCTCTCTCTCTCTCTGTTATTTACTAATCTTTCCTCAATGGGAATAAATGTCTTCCTGTAAGTCTGAGTTCGACTTTACTGAGTTAAGTAGTAAGGACGGCCTCTAGCCTCTCCTACACAAATGATATATTTATTTATACATTTGTTGTACTTGCATTTTATTTATTTATTTTCTGAATTTTGAGTTTAGATTTATTTTAAAATATTTGTAAAAGTATGTCATTTTTTAACAATTTTCAATGATCTTAACATAAATAATTTTATTTGCACATTATGTTAATTATTATGTAATTGTCTCACAACAGCACAACAAATTACAATCAAAACTTCCTTTTTTTTTGGTAAAATGAGATTGGTGATTAGTTCTTAACATTGATGGAGTAAAACGGACATTATGTACTTACAACGGTACACGAGAGCAGTAACGGACGGTCCGTGGGGTCTCCCGCAGGTTGCCAAAGCCTTTGAACGTGACAACACAGGTCCGGCCGGTGCTTCTCCCGCTCCGGAACTCCCTGGGGAGCAGTGTGAACGGTCTAGCCCTCAGCGTCGCCGGCTGGGGCAGGACCGAGGAAGGTGTGTGTACTCGCCTATTGAAGGAATATTTAGGTGTTCATCTAATTGTGTTTGTGGGGGTTGAGCTTTGCTCTTTCGGCCCGCCTCTCAACTGTCAATCAACTGTTTACTAACTACATTTTTTCCTCTCTCCACACCACACACACACCCCAGGAAGCAGCCCGTAACAGCTAACTAACTCCCAGGTACCTATTTACTGCTAGGTAACAGGGGCATTCAGAGTGAAAGAAACTTTGCCCATTTGTTTCTGCCTCGTGCGGGAATCGAACACGCGCAACAGAATTACGAGTCCTGCGCGCTATCCATCAGGCTAGGAGGGCCCTACAGGGTGGGTGTGTGTGTGTGTGTGTGTGTGTGTGTGTGTGTGAGTGTGTGTGTGCGCGTGTACGCAATTACTGATCTCAGCATCCCACGAACCACATGACAAAATCCGTCCTGTCCCCTTGACACATATGTGTCAGAAGACTCCCTTCCTGACACATGTTTCAGAAGTTTCCTTCCGTGACACACATACACACATATGTCTTTGAAGCCTCCCTCCTGACACATGTGTCCCACCAGGGGTGCTGAGCAATGACCTGAGGAAGCTGGATGATCGTGTGGGCATGGACCCGGGGTCCTGCAGACTGGTCTTCGGTCCAATTATCACCGCCCACCACTTCTGTACCACCAGTCCCAACGTCAAGCACATCTGTATGGTACGTGTACGGCTCTCTGCTCGGTATGACAGTGGGTGTCTCTCTCCCTGTATGGTACGTAAAGGACTATCTGGACCAGAACTCGTCAAGCATTTTCCATTTACGAAACCTGTACGTCTTTCGTAAGTCATAGCGACTTTGTTTACAGTCATCAAGCAGTTTAAGAGCTTTGGAACTTCTCCGCCCAAGCTGATCTTTGTCATAAACAGCTTCTAGTGCATCGGACCTGGTAAACTATTTTGTAAATGTAAACAATGCTGCCAAGTTTGAGGAAAGATGTACAGGTTTCGTAAGTGGTTTCATAAGTGCACGTTGAATCCTGACTGGTGGTTTCAATTAAGGGGTAATTGAAGGGGTTCTCTGGTTGCAGGGTAGATTTATCTGGTAGATGAAGCGATTCCAGGATCTCTTAAGTACTCACGTAACTTTACAGCTCCAAATTACGATCTCTGGATCTCTTGTGGTTCCATCATGGCGCCGTAGTCGGTATTTATTAAATAGTTAACGATCTCCGACGCTACGAAATCGTCGTGAGCTGAGTGCAGCTCACGTTGAATCATCAACGTTGAATCATCGTCTCATCAACGTCGGGGGGGGGGGGGGGGGGGGGGGTGACAGGACACATCGCTGTGATTTCACGATACTCATCTTGGGGTAGATGTGATCCATTCATCACGCAACACGCATTTATCTGGAGATGAGAGGCAAGATAAATTAACATTGGGTCCATCTAACAAGTCCGGCTGGCGTGAGGCTAACTCCAGTAGCCTCGGAGAGTATTGTCATAATGGTTGGACTACCCAGACTATCTGACTTCTTTATGTGAAGCAATATCACCCTCGTGAGTGATTATTGGTGCCCCAAGATGCACAGAAACCATTAACAAGAACTGAAGCTTCCAACATGCTACAGAGAATCATACAAGTCAACACGACTTTTTGCATTTAAGTCAGGAGAGGCCGGACATCGCCAGCATTGTTCAGAGATCAATTATTTTGTGCAGTTAACACTGGCTTGAGTGGTGATAACACACCAAGTTTACGGGCTCACCATAGCCCGTGTTACTTGGAACTTTTTGTTCTATTCACCAAACTCATCCTCTTAGACCTAAGATAATTCCATACTTTTCCTCTCAAGTTTAAGATAATCCCATACTGTTGTGGTGTCCGGCAGGGGGACTCCGGAGGACCTGTGATGGCTGGGAACGGGTCCCAGAGGGTGCTGCAGGGAGTGGTCAGCTTCGTCGCCACCGCCAACTGTACCGGGACCTACCCTGATGGGCACACCGCCGTCGTCTACTTTCTTAACTGGATCCAGAACGTCACTGGAAAAGTAATTAGTTAAGAGTTCTCTTTGGAGCTTCATGGAACACTGCGTCATCCCCTGGTAGACTGCGTCATCTTCTGGTAGACTGCGTCATCCCTTGGTAGACTGCGTCATCTTCTGGTAGACTGTGTCATCCTCAGATCCGTTCTAAGAGCTATTTACCAAAAAGTGGCTTAAATAATTAGAACTTCATTCGTTCCGTCCTGTGTTCCAAGACCACATATCAACAGCCTACCAAGTTCAAGTATGTTTATTGAGATAAGCAAGAAATACATCTCAAAGGGATAGAGTAGCTTAGGCTATTTCTACCCCCCCCCCCCCCCCCCCTCCAACAGCCTACCAAATGGGGTCCAAAGGTTATTCAGCCTCCTGGCACACGTTGGGACCAGATAACATCACAATGTTCAGGAGACCAACACTGTGTCAATGAGACCACCAGGTTTTCCAAAGGTAACCCTTCAGGAAGGTCACCTAGTTCTCCCAGTAGTAGATCAAGTGAGCTTCCAGAGACGTAACACAAGACCTTAGTGAGTTATGTTACAAGATTCTGTCACCGTCCGCATGACCTTTACTTACTCCCTTATATGTCACGTCCTGGATGATGTCATGTCACGTGCTGGATGATGTCATGTCACGGGCATTGAAGTTATGTAAATGATCTTTAATTTGTAATCTATATTTAGTACGCATTTTCCTTCCACAACATTGTGTAGTCTAAAATTAGCACCTGTATTTTGCTCTTATTATTAAATTACTGCATTGAGCATTTGGTTTTACTAACTTTACCAAGAGTAAAACAAAAATCGAATGAAACACTGCATGTAGATAAATGGATGTACTCACCTAGTTGTGCTTACGGGGGGTAGAGCTTTGGCTCAACTGTCAATTAACGGGTGTAAAGATTCTTGAGCCTATTGTGCTCTATGAAAACTATATTAGAAACTGTGTATGGAGTCTGCTTCCACCACTTCACTTCTTAGTGCATTTCATGTGTGTGTGTGTTTGTACTCACCTATTTTTGCCTGTAGTGTCGAGCATTAGCTCTTGGACTCCGCCTTTCTACAGTTAAGCTATTTCCACTCTGGCACTTCCCCTTTATGTGTTTACATTATCGTAAAGTTCCAGAAGATCTGTTAGACATGATTTCCCTTCTCTGGGCCCAAGTTGGTGTTTGTTTACATACTGTACCTAGTTCTCTGTGTGTGTGACTAGTCTTAACTTTATGTATATGCAGCTCATCCTCCTTTTTAGGTAGTGCTTATAGTAACGACGAGGACCAGCATGCATACATTGACGTAAAACACAATTAGAAAATAGAAATCGGTTCTACTGAATTTGCACAACCGGAAAAGTTTGAACTCATGTTGCAAAGAAAGCCTAACCTAACCTTCCTAAGCCTAATAAACGCTATCTGAGGCCTAATATAGTACATATATGTGCTATACTACGCCTAGGAATATTTAAGTTTGGTTTTTACCATTATTTTTCCGGACTATAAAATGAATAGTACAAAATTCTACTATTTAATTGTCCATTACGTCAATATGTATGTACGATGGTCCACAGGTTACAAAAGTACCGTCTAAGCAGGAGGATGAGTTGATACAATTATTTATTTATATACAAGACGGTACATTGGGTTAGAGAGAATATATAGCATAGTAAAGCCACTAGTACGCGCAGCGTTTCGGGCAGTCTGCGTGTACTACATGTGTCTGCGTGTGAGTGTATGTGTTGCTGGGGACGTCTTTGGGGACCAGAGGTTAATATAGCACTTACCTAGCGCCTGACAGCTGGGTGGACAGCGCCTCGGATTCGTAGTCCTGAGGTACCGGGTTCGAACCCCGGTGGAGGCGGAGACACAAATGGGCAAAATGTGTCTTTCACCCCTGATGCCCCTGTTACCTAGCAGTAAATAGGTACCCTGGGAGTTAGACAGCTGCTACGAGCTGCTTCGTGGGGAGTGTGTAACAAAAAAAGAGGCCTGGTCGTGGACCGGGCCGCCGGGACGCTAAGCCCCGAAATCATCTCAAGATAACCTCAAGATAGATAACATAACCTCAGTCCCTGCGGCTTGTCCCGTCACTTGAGGGACTCCAGCACCCCCGCCTCAACAATAACACTTATCATCTATGTAATACGATGTATAGCTACTTATCAGTCTTTTACATAAGAAGAACTTCACTTTTCTCTCGTGATGTAATCAATAGTCTCAGTAATCTTTGGCTCTAATCATCATCTACATGATTGCTCCAAGTAGATTAATATTATATGAATAATTCCGTTATTATCACATTATATATATATATATATTATATATATATATATATATATATATATATATATATATATATATATATATAATATATATTGTGACGGGAAAGTGTTGGAGTGTAGATGTTCGGCAGTCCTCCAATGGCAGGTGTCAATGCCTGGTCACACATATAAAAAAAAGATAGACTGCTTGCCTGTTGTCTGTGGTAAGTGAGAGGGAGGAACACGTAAAACACAAAGTATGAACAATGAAACTTTAATATATTTACTTTAAACATAAATGAAAATAAAGACAAATCTCGGGGGAATGAAAAGTACAATTAAATAACAAAGATAAATGCAAAGACAATGTGAGACAATATTATAATGGTGAAATAATAAAATGGTGCTGAGAATATCGGCTATGGCTGAGACCTCCCTTCGTATGCAAGCCAATAAGCTTAGTATGCCAGAGAGAGATGTCAACTCTAAGAGCACAAAGAATATTCTGAAGTCGATAGCTGGTCAGGGCTCCGACGTCGATTCAGGTAGATGACGCGGAGGTGCAGTGTGCAGGTGCGCGGTCGGCGAGTCACCAATCAGGAGCAGGCAGGCTGGTATGGGTAGTTTGCTGGTTTGACGACAAGCCGGCGTGGAGTAGGGGGGATCTTGGGTACGTTTTGCCTCCTGGTCAAAACGTTTTGTGCTACCGGTGACGTATCTTGAATGTAGCATCTTATACTTGTAGAATTGACGTAACTTTTGGTAAGGAAGAGCAGGCTCAATCTCTCTTGAAAGATTATCGTCACAATATATATATATATATATATATATATATATATATATATATATATATATATATTTACTGTCACAATATATATATTGTGACGGTAAACGATGGTGGTCGTGCAGTCTGTAATGCCAGTCACAAAATATTAAAAAAAAAAATAAACTGCAAAAGATGTCTTCAGTGTGATAAACTGTAGGATAAAGCAGAGGGAAAAAACATTTAAAAATACTTTACTTTTAAAATAAATTAAACAAATTACAAAAAATATCCAGGCTTGGCTTTAATTCAAATTGTGTGAAACAAACAAGATGAACAATCAAATTTACGTTACATTAAGGTGCAAAATAATATACGGTGCAGAATACTATGAGCCAGTCTGACTAAATCCGCTACCACACCGAGATGTGTTAACAGGTCTAATCAGTTGAGCACTCAGGAGTAATCTGAATCCTGGAGAGCTTGGTAGCACTATTTATACAGAATATCGGCCGAGCAGAGGGCGCTGATGTCTTCTTTAAACTATGAACCGGCTGTTAAACTGCTAGTTACGGAGGGCGTGGGCTCCCAGCGACCCAGGTGCGAGGTGGGGTGACGGGCCGTGGTGCGAGAGGGGGACTGGTAGACTGTCTAGACGTCTGGAAGTAGTTGTTGTTGTTGTTCTTGGCTGCAGTTATTTATTACATAGACGTTAATGAGTAGAATAGGTGATAATGGGGTAGGCCGAATCTCTTCCTAGAGATTTTACCATGACAATATATATATATATATATATATATATATATATATATATAATATATATATATATATATATATATATATATATATATATATATATATATATATATGTATGTGTGTGTGTGTGTGTGTGTGTGTGTGTGTGTGTATGGCTCAGCCATACACAACTGCTCTAGAAAAACAATTGTACTCCAGCATACACAACTGCTTAATTAATGCACTCTGCTTGAGCAAGCAAGACTGTGCGTAATACACTCTGCTCAATATGCTGTACTCAAGCACCCGCAACTGCGCTCTTGTAGACACAACTGCGCTCAAGCAGACATCATTTGCTCACACCCTAATTAATTAAACAATGCTCACTATAAAACACTCATGAGTTCATCTCTTTGAGATCCTCAGGAAAATATACTGCTTCTCTACAAGCTGGTAAACCTCTAAGTTTACCAGCTTGTATAGGAGTTCTACAAGCTGGTAAACCTCTAGGAATTACCACAAATCAGTTATGATAACATAAAATAAATACACTAGAATAATAATGACCGAACCACGCATCAGAAGATGAAGATACGACAGGAACGACGAAGAAAGTCATTTCATCATCTTCTGAAGTGTTGTTTGGTGATGATACCAGCCTCATCGACTCATCGTGAGCCGATGATGAGTTGTGACATCGTCTGCGTATTAATCTGTAAACTCAGGTATGAGTTTATAGGTACCAACTGGCATCCTCCGTTATCGATGCCTGGTACCTGCCGCTGCCAATATATGGTTACCTTTTTTAAGTCCACTACGGGCTCGCCATAGCCCGTGCTACTTGGAACTTTTTGTTCCAGGTAGCGAATCTTAAACAACAACAATTGTGAGTGTCTTTAGCGTTTAATGTACTAGTGTAGTGGGTGGCTGCGGCACAGGACGGGACCCGCAGCCCCAACCTATGAGGGACTAGTTTATTGTGCACCCGGAGTCCATACCTAGTTATACACAAGAAAAAGTTAGAGAAGATTCAGAGTTATGCCACCAGGCTCGTCCCAGAACTAAGAAGTATGAGCTACGAGGAAAGGCTACGGGAGCAAAACCTCACGTTCCTGGAAGACAGAAGTGTAAGGGGAGACATGATCACCACCTACAAGATTCTCAGGGGAATTGACAGGTTGGACGAAGACAAACTGTTTAGCACGGGTGGAACACGAACAAAGGGACACAGGTGGAAACTTGGTACCCAGATGAATCACACAGACATTAAAAAGAATTTGTTCAGTGTCAGAGTAGTTAACAGGTAGAATGTATTAGGCAGTGATGTGGTGGAGGCTGACTCCATACACAGTTTCAAATATAGATATGATAGAGCCCAGTAGGCTCAGGAATCTATACACTAGCTGTTTAACAGTTGAGAGGCGGAACCAAAGAGCCAGAGCTCAACCCCCGCAAGCACAACTAGGTGAGTACACCTTTGTATACATTATATACACAAGTGTAAGTGTATACTCTCTAATACGATACAAAACACAAGATATACGATACAAGATATACGATATAAGATATATACACAAGTATGTGAATATATTATATCGTATCGAGATCCTCTCAAGGTTGAGTTACTGACCTTCTCGGGATACAACATCTTAACGGTTGCTTAGCTGCCGGGTACATATTTACTGCTAGGTGAACAGATGCATTAGATGAAAGGAAACGTGCCCAGCCATTTCTGTCCCTCCCGGGAATCAAACCCAGGCTCCCAGATTGTGAGTTGAGAACAAAGCGACTAAAAAGTACATACATAGTTGATTTACTAACATAAAGTTAGATTTATAGACAGAGGTAGTACGTAGTCTCATTGTGTGTGTACTGTACAGTGGTTTAGTTAACGGGGTGTTTATCAGAGGTAGTGACACTAACCGGACCCCCCCCCCCCCCCCCCACACAAACACAACCACCTCACCCAAGGTTAGTGTGCTATAAATAGTTCATTGTTTTTGTGGCTGCATTAGGCTT
>NC_091188.1:512266-574766 GCF_040958095.1 Procambarus clarkii | reverse complement strand
CTATCTGGGTTCTTCGGGGTTTTCTCATGTGTTTTATTTCAGTAGGGATCCTTTTTTTGAGTAGTTGGTGACAGTTTCCACAAACGTGAGCAGATTTGTTTGTACAAAAGTTTTAAAGATGTTTTAACAAAGGTTTTTTTTTACAAAAGTGTGTTATGTTTGTAACTAAAAATAAATATGCAATATGAAATACATATTAGAAACGCAGTAAGCATCTTACAATTAAGTGTCTCCCTGCACTTAGTTCCCACAAAGTGCAGTGGTCAGTACTCTCGACTCACAGCCCTCTTGACGTCTGGTGCAGTCTCCTACAATAGTGGAAAAACAGATTCACAGACAAGACCACTACCGTTCTCACATTAACCACTGGAAGATTCCCAACGCAGCATGCTAACGCCTCTCTTACTTTCTTATATGTATTAATGATTTGCTAAATGCTACTAACCTTGAACCTATGCTGTATAACCAAACAGCATACTCATCACATAAGTCTATACATCTTAAGATAAGATTGCAGTCCCCATGGCGTAGTGGTAAGACGCTTGCTTGTCGACCGGAGACATCTCCCGTCACGCAGGGTGCAGTCGCACCTCCACAGATCTGCAGTAACATTTATTTGATACTGGTAATGGCTCAAAAGGGCCATCACTTAGGGCTATTCATGCCCGTGCTACCTTTTGGGTGGCTTAATCTTCATCAATCAATCAAGCTTGCTTGTTTCGCAAGCGCTTTGGCCCAGGTCTGTATCCTGGCCGGGGAAGATTTACTCCACAGAGCACATCCTTAACTGTTGTCTCTGTTTACCCAACAGTAAAATGGGGACCTGGTTAAACGATTTGGCGGAGTCTTATTCAGGGGAGGAATATTAGGATTAAGGACCTGCCCGAAACGCTAGGCGTGCTAGTGGTTGTACAAGAATGCAAGAACTCTTGAATAAATAAATAAGCTATTCCGTGGGAATTCCGTGGGATTCCATGGGAATCCTTGATGTGGGCGTGTCAGACAAGCCTCAGTAACGTTAGGGTGGACTGTGGTATTCGCATATTGAACCAACATAAAAGTCACTGCAATTTTTCGTTTGTTTCAAGACTTTGAACAAAACGCTATGCGTATAAGTGGCTCTGCGAGGATATACTAATTACTTACTAAAATCTGTACAGTCACACTATTGTACCATCTTGTATACACAGTAAATTAATAAATAATACACAAGAAATTTTGCAGTGTGAAAAGTAGTTTGAGACTAATGGTCAGTTAAGATAGAGAGAGCACGGTAAATAGTTAACTGCAATTTATGAGCCACAAAGAGTTATTAGTTCTCTAAAACTAATCTGGAAATACTGCACTTACAACAATTTGTATCCTTCCTCAGGGATGTGCCATCTTTTGGCTTATATATGTTACTGTATGAAGCATTCGTCACAGAGTTATCTGGTCCAAATCGCTATACAAGTCACGAGGCTGTGATCCTAAGCGGGGGATTGGCAGGTAAGAAACACGTGTTGTCCGCTATATTACTAAGCTGCAGTCTTCACCTATATATTGCGTTGCTCATTTCTAAAGTAATTTATGTTAGAGTTTTCAGAAAACATTTCGAGCATTTGAATTAGCTATATCTATGAAAAAGATGACTGTCTGAGGTTGTAAACCAGATGTTTGGGGCTAGCCTCGCCCAATTTTTAATAGTAATTGCTGTTGGGTACATGCCCAATATAGGCAGGTCGGAGTTGGCATTAATGAAATGAGTACCACTCGACATGGTGGCAAAACGAATCTCACAATGTCATACTAACTTGACTCAATTATTTTCTCTCCTATTTTCTAACTGTATTGTAAAGCATTATTTTCTGGTGTTCACAAGATTTCCTAACAAATTCTATCATATTTTGCCTGGAATGGCTTATAATGTGTGTTTATGAAGTCACCACCACCGGCTCACCAATCATCATGCTTCCTGCATACCACCGCCTCAGTGGTCAGACCTCCAAACAAACCTTCCCACTTTACATCACAAACATGTTCACACAGCCAACACTGGTACTAAGAGAGACAGACAGACAGACAGACAGAACGATAATGACAGAGTGAGAAGAAAGAATCAGAAACATAAAAAGAGACAATCAGAAAATGAGAAACAGAGATAGACAGAGAATGTCTGTCCATAAACAGTCAAGTCAGAGAGACAAACACATATAGACAATGGTTACAAAAATGTACATTGGTTAATACAATGAGTGTTTTTTTCTTATTATGACCAAACCTAACTCATGTCACCTTTCACTCTTCGCCTTTCTAGAAAATATAAATTAAGTTCTATTAATCTCACTTCTTGTGAAACTTTTCTATTCTTGGAATTAACTTTGTCATTCTTCTCTGAATTTGTTCAGTTGAATTTATGTCTATGGCGGCCGAAACTGAACTGCGTAATCTAAGTTGGGCTTAACAAGTGCAAGATAAAGCTGAAGATTATCATAAGCTGTTTTATTGCTAAAGCTTCTAGGAATAAATCCAAAAATCATATTTGCTTTATTCCGAACACTTGATCATTATTTCTTGAGTTCAGATCCCTATTAATCTTGCTCATCTATTGTATGCTACGTTCACTCTGATTTCCCTGTGATCGCTGTTCCTTAGTTCACTCCCTATTTCAATGTTAGTTAACTCCAAGTCTAAAATATTATTTTCAAACGTTGGCTTTTTAATATGTTGCTTGAGAAAGCAATCATAAATTAATTTTAAAACTCTTCGGTTTCGGTTTTCCTTGCTTTGTTACTTCAGTTTATTCAACTAATATTAAAGTCTCCCATAAGATAAACTGTTTGACCAAGATTCTCTAGATATTTCATCCCATATATGCTTGCTCACATTCTGTCGAAGTTTGGTGGCCTGTATATAACTCTTATTATTAAATTATTGTTTTCATTTAATTTTAACCCAATAGCTCTGTGTGTGCTCCGCCCCTCATCTTTGTACCCAAACTGTTTACCTGCTAGCACGTGCTTTGTTTAGCCCTCCTTTCAACAAATCCATTCCCATACCTATATCAACGAACAGTTTAATCCCAGACACGCCCCACCAACTACAGATACCAACCAACTGGCAAAAGAGACCACCCCAGCCCAATATAAGTGAACCCCATGTTGGGCATACATATCATTCTTTCCATAGAAATAATTCCATAGAATTCTCTCCAGTTATCAACTAATAATATTGCAGTTGATTTGCAATATATTTTTCCACGACCCTTTCCTTGAGAGTTGTAATACTTTTCTTTTGTTTCTAGGGATGTAATAGCCTCAGGGGTGTATATGGCAATGTATGAGTGGTTGGTTGACTACAACCCGCAGCCCTCTGCTGCCTGTACAGCGTGGTCAGGGGGTGTGGCAGGTAGGTAGGCATGATGGAATGTAGCATGTTTTGGCCAGCTTGTGCTTACAGCTGTACCGCTCCACACCCACAGTCTCCTTGACGTCCTTATACTTCATGCTGAGTGCCTGAAGCTTCAACATTCCACCTATCATGAATTATTATTTTGAAATACAGAAGTCAACTTTTTTATTTTTGACGAAATTAAATTTGTACTTCGTCAAATAGTGTGTTATCACCCCACTGACGATAATGTGTTCTACAGAGGCCAGATGTGTGTGTTTATCAGGGAGGAGGAGTAGTCTCTTCACAACTTTTTCAGTCCGTCTAATCTTCCACATTGTAGCACTAGACGGGTCATTGTAACACTGGACTCTGGTCATTGTAACACCGGACTCGTCATTGTATCACTGGACTCTGCAGCTACGATCTGTAGTCTTGTAACCCATACCTGTAATCTCTACCTGAAGCCTCTACCTGTAATCTCTCCCTGTAGCCTTTATAATCTCTTCCTGTAACCCCTTCCTTTATTCCCTGGCTGTAGTCCAGTTATTTTGAACAAACTGGGAACATAATTTTGAACACAAAGTATTTTGCTTTTTAACTGATATCATACTAATAATACTGTTTTTTATTCCAGCTTATTCCTGCACACAATATTCTCTGTAAATCTATATAAATATGATATTCATATTTAGGTGTTAATTTACACGGATATATTTTTGGTTTTGTGAAAATATTGATAAATATAAGAAATACTCTCATATTAGTACAGTGAGTGGGTACAGTGTAATTGTACCCACCCACTGTACTACTGTGGGTGGGTACACTGTAATTCATACTGATTATGTGATTGTTGGCTTACCTGAGGCAGCCTCCAACACACAGGTGTTGGGGCCAGTGGCCACTCACCTGCAGCCGCTAATTTGTATATCTCTCTCTTAATTATTTTATTTATTTCCATTCAGGTGTAATTTCCTGGGCTACAATATTGCCACTTGATGTTATCAAATCCAGAATTCAGGCTGACTGTACTTCTAGTCCACAGTACAAGGTAAGACTGTACCTGTAGTCCACAGTACAAGGTAAGGCTGTACCTGTAGTCCACAGTACAAGGTAAGGCTGTACCTGTAGTCCACAGTACAAGGTAAGGCTGTACCTGTAGTCCACAGTACAAGGTAAGGCTAACTGTAAAAGATAAGACTGAATGTACATTTTATAATTACAATTATTATTATTATTATAAAAGATAAAATACCCACTCTTGTCTTGATATGTAGTTTAAGTAAAGAATTGAAATACGCAAAGTGTTTTGCACTCTCCTGAGTGGCTAATGAAGGTCACAACAGTCTATAATATGAACAAGACTTATATCTCAACGACCAAACATTATGTCTGGGGGGTTTCCTCCTTTTCCCCTGTTTCTTTTTCGCTTTTGTTTTAGCGCATTGGTTTTTTGTCTTGGTTTTAATAACATTATCTTGGTGGCGGATGTCACCAGAATGTAGGTTGCAGAATGCTCACTAGTGAGTCCCATTCTTCAACTGCTTTTCTAATCATCGTAGTCGCTGTGGAATTTGCATCTAATACAGCTGCTGTCTTTGGATTAATGTTGAGTTTGATGCACAGGGCTTCAGTTGCTTCACATTCCATTAAGTAATGCAAATCCTCCTAATTGTTCTGCATTTTTAAAGGTTTCGATGAGATCCGCCTCGCTATGTCTGGTTTATAGTGTTGTTAGTGTTAGTTAGTAGTGGTGTTGTTAGCCCCAAGACCGCTGGTATGAGTCCACTTAGTTCTGGGATGACTTTTGTTGCTCTGGAATGATTAACGGCTTTATATAATATATTTAATATATATATATAATGATTAACGGCTTTATATAATATATAGCCGTTAATAATTCTTTATATATCCCAGACACCTTATTGTTATTGTTTAAGATTCGCTACCTGGAACAAAAAGTTCCAAGTAGCACGGGCTATGGTGAGCCCGTATCCCAGACACCTGCCGCGGCACCCAGAAGGCAAGTTCAAGTCACTCCATTGCCTCAAAATTATTTTCGTAGATATATCACGCCATTATGATTTCCTTGCTATTTATATCAATATTAATATACTTTTCAGGTAAATCATGTGAACAAGAGACACTTGTTCACAGATATTGTAAAACAAAATGTTGACCTTACAGAATGCTTGGGACTGTGTACTGAAGAGCTATAAGGCTGACGGCGTGCGGGTATTCACCAGAGGCTTTTGGATGATGTCTGTGAGAGCTTTCCCAGCCAACGGTGCCATCCTACTAGGCTACGTCACGTCCCTAAACATGATGAGGACTCTTGTTGGCACTCCGGGGCAAGACCCACAAGCTGAAGCTGTATTTGTATAATTTACATTTTTTAGAAGTGTGCTTGTTGGAGTTGGTATTTTTAGTTTTCGTGATTTAATAAACATTTCCTAATTCAATATATTGCAACTACCTCCTTTCCTTTACCGTAGCCAGTCTGTTCTGGCTACTAGGTACGATATATATATATATATATATATATATATATATATATATATATATATATATATATATATATATATATATATATATATATATATATATATATATATATATATATAAATATATATATATATATATATATATATATATATATATATATATATATATATATATATATATATATATGGGCTACATTTGACCACATTGCTGGCATTGTTTATCTTATAGTAAAAGTTTTCTCTGTTTCGAAGTTCATGATAGAGAAACTCGTGTAATTATTGAAGGATTTATTTTCTACAACGTTTTGTTCCACTTTGGAACATCTTCAGGTAAGGAATAAATACATATGTGGAAGAGGTGAAGTAATCAGTCATAAGGAAAGAAATAGTGAATGGATGCACCAATCAAACATTAGCCACTCTAATGTAGAGGCAACTTGAGTGTAAAATATTTTAAAAATATTTGAAAAAATTATTTACAAACAGATCTACCCCTACCTTGAAAAATTCAACATATTAAGTCCCTGTCAGTTTGGCTTCCGCCCCTCCCCCTCCCCTAAAAGAAAAAGAGTACCAATGATGTTATTATTAGTCTGCTTGATATAATCTACACAGCCCTTAACAAAAATGAGTTCCCAATTTTCCTCTCCATTGACCTAAGTAAGGCTTTTGATACTGTAAATCTTAACTACCTCTTACTTAAACTTCACCATTATGGAATCCGAGGCCTTGCTCTGAACTATATTCGATCCTATCTTGGTGACACACTAATATGTAGCCATCAATTGCAAGCCCCCCCCCCCCCACTCTACAATTGACAGTAGGGGTGCCACAGGGCAGCATCCTAGGACCCCCTCCTATTTCTTACATACATCAATGATCCTGATGTCTCTAACATTCTTAAACCTATATTATTTGCTGACGATACTACCCTCATCTACTCAGACCCCAACCCACACACATTAAATAATGTTGTAATTAATGAATTAAAAAAGTTATCTTATGAATGTCAACCAACAAACTCACACTAAATATAGAAAAGACCTACTATATCTTATTTGGAAGCAAATCAACAAATGCAATTCAGCTTCAGATAGACAATGTTAACATCAGCAATAAAAATGATGGAAAGGTACTTGGCCTCTACTTAGACAAGAGATTCAACTTCAGCACCCACAAACAACACATAACTAAGAAAGTCTGTAAAACAGTTGGTATACGCTCTAAAATCAGATATTATGTACCTACCTCTGCTCTCCTCTCACAATACTACGCACTAATCTATCCCTATCTTACTTACGGTATCGGTGCATGGGGTTCAACCACTGCATCGTCACCCAGCAAAAATCTGCTATCAGAACAATAACAAACTCTGCTTTCAGACAATACTCAGCCCCCCTTGGGTAAATCCCTAAACATGCTAAACAAAAACTCACTCCAAACATTGCCTTGCACCATTTACATCTACAAAACCCTGTTCTTAAATGCAAACCTTGTTTTGAAACTCTCCCTGGACAGATGTAATAGAACCCATAATCACCACACCAGAAATCAATATCTCTTTGGTATCCCCAGAGTCAAACTTAATCTGTTTAATGATGACAAATAATAATTTAATCTGTGTAAACACTCTATGCAAATAAAGGAGCCTAGTCTATGGAACTCACTGCCTAACGAATTGAAAAGCTGTATAACTTTTGCCTTATTCAAAATCAAAACCAAAAAGTACCTAATTTCATCTGCATTGATTCCTACTTAGTGCTTTAAACTCGCATTGTATCTAGTGCTATTCAATCCCCCAATATATGTGCCTAAGCTATATAATTTTACCATTGTAATCATTGATATCATCTTATATCATGGTTGTTATATTGAACACATATTGTGTGCTACCCCAATCCCTCAATTTATATGTACCTAATCATACAACTTTACCTTATCATTGCTGTCATCTTATATGTGCTATCAATGTGTTTAATGTGCCTTCTAATCCTTGTCAAATTATCAATCAAGCTATCAGTGCTTTCAATTAAAGCTATCAATGTGCTTTAATGTGCCCACTAATCTTTGTCAAATTTTCTTACAATGTATCTGTTAACATTTTATAAATTTTGCTAGAAATTACCTATTTAATATTATCTGTTAGATTAAGGACCCGAAACGGTATGTGTACTTGTGGCTTTACAAGAATGTAAACGCACAGGCTATGTACTCACATACACCCAATGTACCTTCTTGTATATATATAAATAAATAAATATATAAGGGGATAAACCTTAAATTTACTCTAATGCACCTGCTAATCCTGTCAAATTTCTTGTACAATGTATTTTTTACCCCTTCTTACAATGCATCTTTATACAATACTTTCTTACAATGTATTTTTTATACTTTCTTACAATGTACCTGTAAATATTTTCTAATTTTGCTAGAAATAACCTTCTTAAAATTATTTGTTAGGTTAAGGACCTGCCCGAAACGATATGCTTGCTAGTGGCTTTATAAGATTGTTTAACTTCAATGCTCTGTACTCTCATAAACCCAATGTACCTTCTTGTATATAAATAAATAAATAAATACATATTAAGTCACTGTACATCCACTGAAGTGTATTCTATATATATATAAAACTCTGAACTGTAATGCCAATCCTGGCCTTAAACGCTTCCCAGAAGGTTGTAGCAGAACCCATGAGCACCACACTAGAAACAAATACCTATTTGATATTCCAAGAGTGCGCCTCAACCAAACTAGAAATACTCTACAGATCAAGGGACCCAGAATGTGGAATGACCTTCTTAATCATGTCAAAGGCTGAACCTCTCTCAACCAGTTTAAGGGACAAACTAAGTGCTACCTTATAAACTCCATGTAACCTGCCTTACCTCCTAAATGTCAACCTATGTCTTGCTATTTCAAACAATATTGATTATTGACTTGTTTAACTGCTGATATCTGTCATGTATAAGCGATTGAAGAAATTTTTAAACTGTTTATTCAGTTAAAATTCCTTCTGCTGTTCTGTTGCATTTCTGCTGATTCATCCATCATGTAATTATCATTCTCCTTTTCTTGTTTTATTTTTTTCAATTCAATTTATACTTTTGTTCTCAATTAATATTAAGTTTTAGTCTAAGTTTTACCCCCACACCTTGCCTGAAACTCTGTGCGTATTAGTGGCTTCAGGCATTGTACTCACCTAATTGTACTCACCTAGTTGTGCTTGCGGGGGTTGAGCTCTGGCTCATTGGTCCCGCCTCTTAACTATGAATCAACTGGTTTACAGATTCCTGATCCTACTGGGCTCTATCATATCTACATTTGAAACAGTGTGTGGAGTCAGCCTCCAACACATCACTGCCTAATGCATTCCACCTGTTAACTACTCTGACACTGAAAATAATTTTTTCTAACGTCCCTGTGGCTCATTTGGGTACTCAGTTTCCACCTGTGTCCCCTTGTTCGCGTACCCCCCGTGTTAAACAGTTTATCCTTATCTACCTTATCAATTCCCCTGAGAATTTTGTAGGTAATGATCACGTCTCCCCTTACACTTCTGTCTTCCAGAGTCGTAAGGTGCATTTCTCGCAGCCTTTCTTCGTAACTCATGCCTCTTAGTTCTGGGACCAGTCTAGTGGCATACCTCTGAACCTTTTCCAGCTTCGTCTTGTGCTTGACAAGATACGGGCTCCATGCTGGGGCCGCATACTCCAGGATTGGTCTTACATATGTAGTATACACTAATAATAAACAGAAGCTACCCTGTGGCTCTGTAATATCTCCATTGGTCAAACTATTATGTATTAGCGATAAGACCTACCATTAATGTATAATGACTTACTGTAAATATATAGCTCTTGAAATAGCACTTTGTAACTAGCTGACATTGTAACTATAAGGTGTGAAGGATAGATGAAATTGTTTATGTAATAATCTAAGATGAGGTCTGATAAAGACCTTTTGTGCCCTCTGTAATCCTTTTTGCGCTATCGCTCACAGGATGAGTATGGGGTGCACAATAAACTAGCCAACTCCGGCGGCAACAGTCAAATCACTACCACTCCCGTTGTCAACAACAGGACACGTAGCGTCACTACCACTCCCGTTGTCAACAACAGGACACGTAGCGTCACTACCACTCCCATTGTCAACAACAGGACATGTGGCGTCACTACCACTCCCGTTGTTAACAACGGGACACGTAGCTTCACTACCACTCCCGTTGTCAACAACAGGACACGTAGCGTCACTACCACTCCCGTTGTCAACAACAGGACACGTAGCTTCACTACCACTCCCGTTGTCAACAACAGGACACGTAGCGTCACTACCACTCCCCTTGTCAACAACAGGACACGTAGCGTCACTACCACTCCCGTTGTCAACAACAGGACACGTAGCTTCACTACCACTCCCGTTGTCAACAACAGGACACGTAGCTTCACTACCGCTTCCGTTGTCAACAACAGGACAAGTAGCGTCACTACCACTCCCGTTGTCAACAACAGGACACGTAGCGTCATTACCACTCCCGTTGTCAACAACAGGACACGTAGTGTCATTACCACTCCCGTTGTCAACAACAGGACACGTAGCGTTACTACCGCTCCCGTTGTCAACAACAGGACACGTAGCTTCACTACCGCTCCCGTTGTCAACAACAGGACACGTAGCTTCACTACCGCTTCCGTTGTCAACAACAGGACACGTAGCGTCACTACCACTCCCGTTGTCAACAACAGGACACGTAGCTTCACTACCGCTCCCGTTGTCAACAACAGGACACGTAGCTTCACTACCACTCCCGTTGTCAACAACAGGACACGTAGCTTCACTACCGCTCCCGTTGTCAACACCAGGACACGTAGCTTCACTACCACTCCAGTTGTCAACAACAGGACACGTAGCTTCACTACCACTCCCGTTGTCAACAACAGGATACGTAGCGTCACTACCACTCCCGTTGTCAACAACAGGACACGTAGCTTCACTACCACTCCCGTTGTCAGCAACAGCACACGTAGCTTCACTACCACTCCCGTTGTCAACAACAGGACACGTAGCGTCACTACCACTCCCGTTGTCAGCATCAGCACACGTTGTTTCACTACCACTCCCGTTGTCAACAACCATGTAGTTGTACTTTAGCTTTTGGTAAATTCTTTATTACCGTAATATTATAATATACAAGTATTATTATACAGGAACATGAATTATAAGGAAGAAAGTACTAAACTAGGATGACTATATAGCTCTTTATTATAATTAAAATACTATAATTTATTATACAAAAAAATTTCGTTTTACAGGACTTTTTCTGTGGTTAGAGATCTATCGGTGCATCCGATGTTAGGTCTAACACCGGATAGAGCCTCAGCCCTGGTGAGGATAGGGATTGCTGTTGCGCTCAAAGACAGCTTTTTCTGCTGTGAAAGTTATATTGGTGTATCGGAGGATGTCATATCCGATCATGTATTCTATATCGTAAAGCTGCAGGATGTATACGTCTGTGTGGAATGTAAGACCTTGGAATTTTATTTCTGCGTTCCTTATGACGTGTTTTGTTCCTAATGTCTTATCGTGCAAATTTGTAACTTCTTTCAGTGCACACGATTCAATTTTAAGACCCAGTTTTCTGGCACGACGTCTGCTCATAGTTGTTATGGAGGCACCAGTGTCCAGAAAAGCCTTCGATCTCTTGCCGTTGATTTTGGTTTTGAGTCTGATGGAATCGTAGTTTGTGACAAAGTACTTCGTGTTATCCTCCAACTTGTGCTTTTTCACTGGCCGCATTATTAGTCGGGGATTTGTCAGGTCATTGATTATTGTACAGTTATGTGCAACTAAAACATCCATGCCCAGTAAGGATTCATCTGCGGGTACATCAGCAACATAGATCTCTGTATCCAGGGATAAATGTGCTCTCCGGAAATAAGGTTTAGCTTTCAGGACCCCCGTGTAGATCTTTGAGAGGTCCATTTGCTTCCACTCGTTATCATCTATGTCTATGGACTCCATTTTATTTAAACGCTTAAAATCCTTGCCCATTACGGCCTCCAAGCCATGTTTCTTCATAATGGGAACCGTGACGAGGGTGTCGCGTGAGCCGGTGTCCACCGCGAAATTAACTCTCTGCCCTTCTAGCTGTACAGATACTAACATATGATGGCCGGCCCGGTGAAGAGGGATAGACGCCTCTTGTGATGCTCGTTTCTTGTGTCCCATTGTTCCGCTTGATAGTTTTATACATAACTGTCGTTAGGAAACCTGACCTGTTGCTTATATCCGTGATACAGTTTATTTAGTTAGGCGGCAATAGTGTCCACGACGACGCCGCTGGCCTCGTCGAGGTCACAAAATAGTTACTTCAGGGCAACCATTTACTCTTGCAAACGAGAGTGGTAGACGGTTGGAAGAAGTTAAGTGAGAATGTGGTGGTCAAAACTGTTAGTTTTATTTATTTACTTATTTATTTATATATATACAAGAAAGTACATTGGGATTGTGAGGATACATAACATAGTAATTACATTCTTGTAAAGCCACTAGTACGCGCAGCGTTTCGGGCAGGTCCTTAATCTAAGAAACTTATAAGCAGGTAAATACTTGCAAAATTTATAAAAATTATAACAGTTGTTTCTAAGCGTTAGGTAATTATTAAAGTGGACTGGATTAATGTCCTCCAAATTGTTTAGCATTTTAAATTTTTGGTGAGGTCCACTCTGTCAGTCCTTCTGTCCTGTGGCCCTCAACCACAGACTCAGGATTCAAGTTCAAGTTCAAGTATGTTTATTGAGATAAGAAAGAAATACATCTCAAAGGGATAGAGTAGCTTAGGCTATTTTTACCCCCCTACAGACTCGGGAGAGTACGATAGACTTGGTGTAAATTTCGTACATAAATTTCACTTATACACAAGTGTTTAACATAATATCCTATGTTATTATGTCTGTGAGAAGACATTACCATAATTACTAATTATTATTATTGTTTTTATTTTTATTATTGTTATTATTATTAAGTCACAATGATGGACTGAGAACGGATGCTTTCTCAGTCACAAGGTTATGAACCCTGCAACGAAAATGTATGAATCAATCAATATGTAGTATACAAGATTCTGAATGATTCCTTACACAGGTTCCTGAAGGCAATTCTGATGTTAGCCAGCCTTGCATACGCCGTTGATTGTGTGTACTAACTCTATCTATAAATCCAACATTATGTTTGTAACTCATTTTATATGTTAGATTAAGGACCTGCGTTTATTCGTGTTAGTGGCTTTGCAAGAATGTAAGAACGTCAATGTTATGTACTCTCACAAACCCAATGTACCTTCCTGTATATAAATAAAAAATAAAAAATAAATAGTTTTTTAGTTCATTTATTATGCACCCCATACCCATCCTGTTGGCGATAGTGGAAATGGTTACAGAGGCACATAATGGGCTCAGGGATTGAACCCTAAAATTCATTTAAATAAGCAAGTTACAGTCTTGATGAGGTAGTTACAAAATTCAATGATTAAATAAATAAATAAAGTGTCCCGTCAAAACGATCACGTGTACGAAGGTGTGTATTGTGGGTACGAAGAGAGAGAGTGATGCCGTGTACGACGTGACCTGCGGGGTCTGGCTACAGCATAAGGGTCGTCCTGGTCACTAATGACCAGTTATACTGTCACTGTCACGCTGCCAGTCGTGCTGTCACCTCACACCAGTTAGTTATACTGTCACGGCTTGCTGGTCAGTCACACCTGACAAGTTAGACTGAGATATGATTTTATTTGTGATGACAACGGCTCTAGGATGTGCTGGAGTTGTCCTGCCCTCGCTGGTGCACTACGTGAGTATATGGCTGCCCTCGATATACTACCCTCATGGGTTGCCCTCAAGTGCTACCCTCAAGGGCTGTCCTCAAGGGTTGCCCTCAAGTGCTACCCTCAAGTGCTACCCTCAAGGGCTGTCCTCAAGGGCTGCCCTCAAGGGTTGCCCTCAAGGGCTGTCCTCAAGGGTTGCCCTCAAGTGCTACCCTCAAGGGCTGCCCTCAATATACTACCCTCATGGGTTGCCCTCAAGTGCTACCCTCAAGGGTTGCCCTCAATATGCTACCCTCAATATGCTACCCTCAAGGGCTGCCCTGAAGGGTTGCCCTCAAGGGCTGCCCTCAAGGGTCGCCTTAAAGGGTTACCCTCGAGGGCGACCCTCTGATCCTTCTCAGGCTCTTCGACAATGCTCGCATTTCAATTGCCAAAATCGTATATAATATTAATTAATAGCATATATCATTAGGTTGGGCTGTGTTGAATTAGTTTGGGTTAGGTTAGGTTTGGTTTATAAATGTACTCGCCTAGTAATGTGTAAATGTGTTGATGAAATGAGTTGTGTATGAAGTAGCTTTCATATATGTATGTGTATGTGTGTGTGTGATTACCCAAGTGTGGTTACAGGATGAGCTACGTGGACATCTTCAAGAGAAAACTAGATAGGTTTTTCATGGAGTGCCGGACCAACCGGGCTGTGGTGGATATGTGAGCCTGCGGGCCACTCCAAGCCTGTTGGACCAAGCTCTCGCAAGTCAAGCCTGGCCTCAGGTTGGGCTTGGGGAGTAGACGAACTCCCAGAACCCCATCAAGCAGGGATCTTGATGGGGGTTCTGGGAGTTCTTCTACTCCCCAAGCCCGACCCGAGGCCAGGCTTGACTTGAGAGTTTGGTCCACCAGGCTGTTGCTTGGAGCGGCCCACAGGCCCACATACCTACCACAGCCCGGTTGGTCCAGCACTCTTTGAAAAAAACTCTAGTTTTTTCTTGAAGATGTCCACGTTTTTTCTGGCAATATTTCTTAGTCATTGGAAGGATGTTGAACAACCGCGGACCTCTGATGTTTATACAGTGTTCTCTGATTGTGCCTATGGCAGCCCTGCATTTCACTGGTTCTATTTGGCATTTTCTTCTATGTTGTTCACTCCAGTAAGTTGTTATTTTACTGTGTAGATTTGGGACCTGGCCCTCCAGTATTTTCCATGTGTATATTATTTGACATCTCTCTCTCGTCTCCTTTCTAGCGAGAATATTTGGAGCTTTGAGATGATCCCAATAATTTAGGTGCTTTATCGCACCTAATGTATGCTGTACATGTTCTCTGAACTCGCTTATTTCAGAAATCTCTCCTGCTCTGAAGTGGGAAGTGAATACTGAGCACTACTTAAGATGAGACAACGCAAGTGATTTGAATAGTACTGTACAACCATCGTGATGGATTCCCTGGATTTGAAAGTTCTCGTAATACATCTATCATTTTTCATATTTGCTTGGTTATGCTCCCTAAACGTTAGGTCATCAGACATTATTCCCAAATCCTTGACATCCTGTTTTCCTACTATGGGCAAATCTGATTGTGTTTTATACCCTGTATTATGTTTAATGTCCTCATTTTTACCGTACCAGAGTACCTGGAATTTATCACTGTTAAACATCATGTTATTTTCTTCTGCTCAGACGAAAACTTTTTTGTTATGTTTGCAGTTCTTCAATGTCTAAAGCAAAGATAATTTTCATGCAGATTTTTGTTTCGTCTGCAAATTATGATACGAAGTTGTAACTCGTATTTGAGTTTATATCTGATATGAGAATAAGGAAAAGCAGTGGTGCAAGGACTGTACCCTGAGGTACAGAGCTTTTAACTGTGCTTGGACTCTATTTTATATGGTTGACTGTTACTGTGTTCTGCTCGACAGAAAATTGAGTATCCGCCATCCTACTTCAACAGTTATTCCCATTGACCTCATTTTGTGTGCACATTTATTGAATACCTTTGCGAAGTCCATGTATACTACATCTGCTTTCTGTTTTTCTTCCAATCCCTCGGTGATTTTGTCATAGTGGTCAAGTAGCTGTGAGACGCATGATCTTCCTGCTCTAAATTCATGTTTGCCTGGGTTGTGAAGGTCATTGGTCTCCATGAAACTAGTGACCTGACTCCTGTTCACTCTCTCAAATACTTTTATTATGTGGAACATTAGTACAACTGGTCTATAATTCTTTGCCAATGCTTTGCTCTCACTCTTGTGTAGAGGGTCTATGTCTGCTGATTTAAGTGCATCTGATATATCTCCTGTGTCCAAGCTCTTCCTCCACACTATACTAACTACCTGTGCTACTGGCACTTTTCATTTCTTTATAAATATTGAATTCCATGAGTCTGGACCCAGGGCTGACAGCATGGGAATTGGGTGATGGCACCTCTTAATTTAAGGTTAAAGCTAGAATATTCAGATTTTAATAATGTTATTTACATCGCCATGAAAGTTAATCAATGTGTGTGCTGATAACTCATTCCACAGGTATTGCGTGCAATAGGCGGAGAAGGCGCGGCTGAACGCCAGATACGTCACGAAGTTGGCAAGTTGAAGCAACAGTTGCAGAACATTAGCATGGTAGACCAGTTTGCTACTTATGCTCGAGTGCAACGGAAGATCAATTCTCTTAACCAGCTATATAAAGGAAAAGGTATTTTAAAAACATCTGCCATTTTATTTTATTTTATTTCTATTTATAAGAATATCCCTTTTGTATGTAAAAATTAACCTTTCATGTTCTGCAACTTTTTTTCCTACTAATGATGATTTATCCAGGAAGTTCTTAAAAAATAAGATATAATGTACCTGCCCTTGTATAAAATATAAATTGTTTCATGAAAGGTGAGATTATAATGCAGCTCATATTATACTTGACCGTTTGTATATGTTCCATAAGCCCCGCTATGTGCATGGGATGTTTTCCAGTAAACTTTGTTTCTAGCAAATTTGTGGAAAATTTATTTAATGATTTATATGGATTACATTAGAATGCCTTTAAGAAATTTCTGGATATAAACTTTTTTCTCTCGTGTCTCTATATACTGTTACGCCTATTTGAACATTGTTATTAATCGCTTCCTGTGTGTCTCGGCCACAAATATTCCTTATAAAGTCGATTTGCATAGCACCTGCCAATCACATAGATGAGAGTAAGCATTACCTTACTTTTCTTTGGATGTAGTAAGCATTACAGAATGATTGGAATTTTCCATGACGCAAGAATATACTGTACAGTAATGCAGAAAGTGCATTCAGCACATAGCAACCTTCACCAACTTTCATTAAGCTTGCTAAGCATGCTAGGTTAGCAAATTTTGGTTTTAAATACCTAACTAGTGTATTGGAACTGTTGGCTAGTTATTGTATTTATTTTTTAATATAATTTTACAGTACACTTCAGTAGTAGAAGGCTGTGCTTGACACATTTTTTAAATATTTTATTATACTTGATACCTATCATTTTCTGTTGCTTTTTTTTTTTTTTTTTTTAATGCTGCAAGAATTTTTTTTTTTTTGTTAATAAAAAGAAATAAATTTCTCATGATCCTGTTACTAAAATAAAATTCAGTATTATTAAACTCGAAGTTTGTATAAAAATTATGGTAAATATTTCAGTAATGGAACGTTCAATGGGAGAGCAGCGAGTGCGTCTGGTCCTAGGAGGGATGCTGCGAGCTGTGGTTGGCTTCCTGTGTGTGTGGCTGGTCTGGGAGCATCAAGGTGACCCAGTGTTCTCCCTCTCACCTGACCTAGTGTGGCCACTTGGAGCACTCTTATCTTTTCCAGGATGCCAGTTAGGACAGGTAAGATGTGAAGACCAGATGAATGAAAATAAATTTACTGTATTAAACTAATTATATTTACTTTGCAGTGTGAGCATCTCTTATCAACTTGTATGAAAATTTATTAATATGGTTTACAGCCAAAAGGTCTTGTGTCTGATTACTGTAATAAGATGAAAATGTTTGGGAACATTTCCTTTTACTGATGCCTCCGTTCATGCTGCATTAATGTTTCACACTTTTCCTTTTCATTTTCCATTAATCTGTTTACCATTTTCAATCTCTGAATATTATCCTTTACCTGCAATTTGCTTTTAATGAATTCATATAATAGGCCAGGTTTTGTTTTATACTTATCCACTATCCCTTTCTCAAAATTTCTTTCTGCCTCTATTCTCACTGCAGTGTAGTCGTTTCATGCATTTGTATTGCTGGTATGTTTTAGGGTTTGGCCTCTTCCTGTATCTTCTTGTTAGTGAAGGGTGAGGTATGGCTCAAATGGTATATGGTATTTGGTGGGAGATGTATTAGAAAATTATATTAAGCAAAGATGCTTTGGATTCCTTAGAACTAATATCAGCAAAGTGGGTTCTTTTGTTGGTAGGCAAATGGTAGTAAAAAATGGTGGTAGTAGTTGGTAGGCAATAAGGATCAAAACCATTATCGGATAGGTTACTGTAGTGTGTGGTTGCCCTGGAGCAATAGTTGTCATTAAAGAGAGTTGACACTTGTTGATTGTTCATGTGTCAATGTGTTGTCACTTATGAGGGATTCTGTGCCATAGTTTTCAATGCTGTCAGTCAAAACATCCCAAGTTCAGTTCTCACAGAAGAGCAGAAACATTTAACCAATGCTTCTTTTCACCCGATACCTCTGTTCATCTAGCAGTAAATGGGTACCCAGGAGTTGCACAACTGATGTGGGTTCCATCCTTGAGAGACAGTAGTCGGCGAAGAAGGAATTTGACAAGCCACGAGGCTACCTATCCCAGACTGTAGGGAACCGAACCCAAACTAATTTTCTCTGCTGACCTTTATAAATTACTTTCCAACTTCTATTACAGTTTTAGCCACTTCATGCTCCCTTGTACTAAGATTATTTCTATGCATTCTGTAATGTGTCACAGTGATCCTTAAGTATTTTCTGTAAAGCCTTCTAAATTTGTCTTTATTTGGGGGTGTTATCTAAGGCTTATGTAGTATATTTCTTGTTATAGTTTTTGGTAGCCTGATTGAGTTGAACTTGAGACTTTATTAACAGTCAGCAGGAAATTATACATTGCCTGTTTACATCACCAACAAGAAAAGAAAATTATTTATAATTTTCCCTCCCATTTTATCTGAACATCACACTCATATTTCCAACTAGTTAAGCTGCATGAATTTACTTACAGAAAATATGTATATTTTGAATAAAAACAAGACATCACTAGTTAATTTCAGGAGAAAGAATGAAACTATGAATAATAACTACTGTATATTGCATAGAAATTACATTTTATACAAAGGGAAGGATTGCCATGCAGTTATGATTCGGGAGATATGTACTGTATACATATATAATCAGTTTTATTTGTTACACCATTGCAGATAAGCGTAATGATGTGGTTGGGTGTGGTACGAACAGCGTGCAGCAGAATGGCGAGCTCTATGACTGCCAGTACTGTGAGAACTGGTCCACAGTTGGTTCCACCAGTCTTTGCTCAGTCTGCAACACCAGTTGCTCCTCCTTTAGACTGATGTGTTTTCCCATTTAATATCTCCAGGTAAAGCTCATTACTATGCATTGGCCACATTGTTTGCTTGGGTAAATAATTTTATATTTTAATACCTGTTGTTAAATATTAAGAATTTTATCATTCTTTCAAGACTTGAAAAAAAAGAGGAATTAATTTTAATGGTGAAGTTACATTTTACAACTGAATGCAAGATGCAAGAACAGTCTAGACTTAGTTATTAGGCCCCTCCCTCTCATTATTATATGTTGTTTTAAAGTAAACCTTTATATTTTTATTAGATTATTAATAATTTATAGTCGGTTTGAGGATATTTGTTTGTTCTAGAACACATTTTTGTCAGTTTAAATAAAACCTACATGAAACTATGTTTATATTGTCCATTGGAGTGGTGTTTTTCTTCACTACTGTCAGTAGGCCTCATTGTGTGTGTGTGTGTGCAGATATGAGTAGAGCTTGGTGTTCATCTGTGTCGTTCCTCACTCCGTACAAACCTTCAAATTAATCACCAAGGTAGAGCAGGAAATCTTGGCACGTTGCTAGCACTTGAAATACATAGCGGCAGAACAGAAACGTTTGGGCTAGCTTCCTTTCACCAGATGTCTGTTCATCAAACAGTAAATAGATACCCAGGAGTTGGGCAGCTGTTGTGGGTTGCATCCTGTGGAAGGTCAGTAGTTGGCCTAGGGTAAGGATTCCCACCAGGGGTTGTTAATTCCCAGGATGAACAACCAGCATTTTTTCTTTGAGAATTGTTAAACATGCTTAGAGAAAAGTTTTCAAACCATACAATTACATAAAAAATTGCTAGGTCCATGGTAAAAGAAAAAAAAAAAGGGGGTGAAAAATTAAACAAGAATTTTCAGTGGAGAGAAACTGTATTTGGCATCATTCACTTTTATTCATTTAACAAATATTTGAAAATAGATTTCTTATTAATTTAACAAATATTTTAAAATAGTTTTCTTATTAATTTAACATTTTAAAATACATTTTTTATTAATTTAACAAATATTTTAAAATACATTTCTTGTTAATATACAAATATTATATTGTAGTTTGATTTATAAATAAATTTATTTATTTTAAGCTAAACTATATAATTTTATCACATAACAGATGAATATTTTTGAATGACAGTCGGTTACTCTTCCTATTACAAATGTTTCCTCAATTGTCTCTAAACAAGGAAACTAAATATTATGGTTATATGCATACTATGATCACCCTTAATCAGAAATACAGTATACAAAATATATTACTATGAACAAATCCACAAGGGCCGTGACGAGGGTTTGAACCTCAGCTCGGTCACGGCCCTTGTGGATTTCTTCATCTGATGCATCACGCTATTGTGATTTCTGCGTATATATTACTGTACTACCTTCAACTACCAATTGTGTAAATCCATATTTTAACCCTTAACCAGACAATTTACCAATTTAATTCTAACACATGACTAACATTTTCCAGTACCCAAAAGGGTGGACTAGTTAAGCAATAAAAAGTACTGTATTACTGTAATGTATAATGCTGTACATTCAATTATTATAAGACTGCTGGTACAGTAATACATTTGGGAGTCTCGGACAAATGGTAAAACACTAAAGCTTGTGGAGAAAGAAGCGCAATACATTATTCAAAAACAATTGTTTTGAAATTGTGCATAAATTGATGAAAAAGTTAAATGTGGAAATGTGTGTCAGGGTGTGTATGCTGGGAAAGGTGAATGTGTGATGGGGAGTGTCAAGGCAAGGAATGTGTCTGGGAGTGTATGTCTTGGGATTGTGGAGACAGGAAGAGGCCACCTCAAATCTAAATCAATATGCCATGCAAATAATGGGACCTAAATATTTAAACTTCTATTATTAGAAAGGAATTATACAACATACACACAATTTTAAAAATAATGAGGCTTCTAAGTGCCTTATTATAGTACCATGCCCTATTTTTTTTCATTATGCAATCCCTAGTATTGATTCACGTTTACCCGGTGAATCTCGCATTGCTGTTAGGAAGGTAGTTTCAGGAAACAAGGGAAAGGGAAGAATGTCAAGGTCATTGTGGGCCTAATGGTTAAACTTGCTAGGAGCAAGGAACTCCGCATGGCAACCTTGAAGCGGGTAGATGAATTGAAGGACGAAAGTAATCTCAAAGGGGGGGGGGGGGAGAACTTTAAATGGGTTACAAGACAGAATAATGGCAATAGGAGAGGAAGGAAAGCAAGAAGGGCAATGGAGAGAATATTGCAGAGAAATGGTGAACATGCGATTATGTAGTTCAATTTTGGTCACCATATTGCATAGACAAATTCACTTGAATGAGTAAAGAAAATAATGGCAAAATTAACCCCAACAATGAAAAACCTCCTTTTTGAAGAGATTATGAAAGCTTAATTTACATTCTTTGGAAAGGCCAAAACGAAGAGGCGACATGATTGAAGTATACACACGTGAAAGAATATAGTATAGGGAATATGAATGTGTTAAATATCAATACAAAATAAGACAAACACTGGATATACACTAATGTAAATTGGATAAATTCAGGAAGACCTGGGTAAATGTGGATTGGAAATAGGTTGGTTGATTTATGGAACAAATTACCAGCTAACATAATAGACATGGAATTACTGGATGGTTTCATGTGCAGGTTAGACACACTACTGTACTATATGAGTTTGGGTGGATATAAAGAGGGGAGGCCTTGCAGGGGCCAGTAGTCTTTCTGCAGTTTTAGGTCTTGTGTTATGCTCGTGAGCAGATCAATTATTATTAACATCTTTTGTGACAAAATACACACTTGCCTAATCAGAGGCTTAATTGCCTAAGTGCTGCTCGTATTCATTGCCACACAAGACAGAGGATCATAAACAAGACAATAGGCCTAAATTGTAGACTGAAGCACACAAATGTTTCATGAGGTTACATGATGCTACATCAGATATAATACACCTTTGAGTTTATGAATTTGTAAATGCAACTTTCTATTGTTCATTACCACACAAGGTAAGGATGAATCCATGAGCTTAAAATAATAATAAATAAAATTTTCATTCCTAATTCTTTAGAATGGACAAGCAATTTTTTGATAAATTATTAGAATGTCTTCCAATATACCAGATACAGTTAATAACTACATATCTATATACCAATAGATATTCTATTGGTATATAGAAGAATATACCAACTGGGCTGTAGTGGATATGTGGGCATACAGGCAGCTACAAGCAACAGCCTGTTGGACCAAGTTACCACAAGTCGAGCCTGGCCTGAGGCCAGGCTTGGGGAGTAGAAGAACTCCCCAGGTAAATTATGTTATTCTTAATACTCTAAGATCAATCTCTATCTATAAAAGAAGATTTCTGTTTGTCAATCCAAGGCTGTATGCCAGATGCTTGAGGCTAGCCACATTAAAATTTGCAGTGTGACAGGCGAGTGTTAGGGGACTGTTATGGGTTGGTCTGGGTCAGCCCCATGGTGCCCCCATGACTTCAAGAAATGAAATGATGGTTCTGAGTATGAGTTTCATCAGTTAAAATATTAAAGGTACAGTATGTATTGCCGTGCAAAATGCATGATCTGATGGCAAATTTGTATTTCTGTAGTCCCCCAACAATTAAATGGCATGATCTTTTGGAGTCAATCAGGCACCACAGGGTACCTCATCTAGTAACATACAGGGTATTTAAATTCTAAATTGACTAATTCTGATACAATAGAATGTAAATATTTGATTTGATACATATCTAACATCAGGGATATTTATCACCTTAGATCATACTTTACTGCACAGTTTCATAAGACTACATTATAAAGGAAACTACACAATACCTACTGGCCCATATGAGGCAGTAACTATTTATATCCGCCAAAACTCATTCATGTCTGTCTAGTTTATGCTTGAATCAATCCAGCAATCCCACTTCTATTATTACCCAGTAATTTGTTCCATAATCAACAATCTTACTGTTCTAAAGTTGGTATTACTGGGCAACATCCTAAAAATTTAATTATAAGGCAAAAATTGCTATCAGTTTTTTTTTATTTGCAGCTGATCATCAAACTAGGTAGGGTGCATCCAATGCTCCAATTGCCGCTGCCTAAATCAACAAGCTAAGCATGTGCTAGACAGTAGATAAAGGGAAAGGTCATATACAGATAGTTAACTATCTTATACTAGTATTATACTGTATCACAGTGCTTCACACTTGAGCCTTATGCAAGTACTTAATTATATTGTTTATGACACCTTTATGTTTTGTGACACGTGGTTTTCCATTTTCATCTTCTTGACTGAGAAGTGCCACTACTCCATCATGGCTGTCTTTCTCATAAGCACTTTTTACATCTGTGAGCGTGAGTCCCAAACGTGCCATTTTTGTTGCCATTCCATCTGATACATATTTCATGTTAATCATTTTTATGAACGTTTCTTTCTTAATCATGCATTGCAAATCATTAAACCATTTATTGTAAGAAGACATGAAGGTACAAGAAGAATCAGCAATGTTGTGAGGCTGTGTAGTATGGTATAATTCTTTAAGTAATTTTGCATCTTCGACAGCATTGTGTTGTTCATATGATTTTTTAAGGAATTTACCAACTAGAGTCTTTTGCTTGTAGTTAACAAGTCCGGGATATTTAGACTTAAACATTTGCACAGTGTCAACAAATCCAATTATATGTTTCTCAAATTGTTTTACGAGATTTTCCTCATAAATTGCACGGAACAACCGTTTATAATCAAACTTTGCATTATGGGCAAAAAGAAGAGCAGGTGATCTTAATTCCAGCCATTTCAAAAAATTTTCCAAAGCAACTACACGAGATTTTGCCTCCACCGGCCTACCATGAACCTTCAGTATCCCATTATCACAGGTGATTCCTGTAAGAATTGATGCCGTGGGATTCATTTTCTGGCTTGGAGTGACATACTCATTAAAAACTTCATTTTTATCTACTGCAGCAATTTGCGTGATATCGCAAAACAATCTCAAAGATGTAGTTTCTATATCAAAGAAGACGAGGTTGGCAGTACATGATCCAGAAACTGTCTGACGAACTGGCTGCACCTTCTTCACAGGTAGTTTTTGAGGTGCAACACAAATAGATCCATCAAAGGAATTAGGTAATGCCTTATTTGGAATTATATCAATATCTTTTTCCAAAACTTTATTTTTACTTAAATTCAGTTTCTTGGCATTATTCTTCAAGTCTTCCTTTGAATCTTTGCCTTTTCTCTTCCGACAGACTGCACGTTTGTTTATGAATTGATCTTCAAGTACTTCTAGTGCACGTTTATTCATTGCTAGGTTTTTCAAACTACTGTTACTAATGAGCAAATTCTTTGTAACCCTAATTAAAATGGGAGAAGATTAAGCAAAAAGCAAGTTAGTTGTATTAGGCACTTATCAGCTGAACAACTGCTTAATATGAAGGCTGGAACCTCTCAAGACAATAAAGGAGTAGTATTGACTTGGCAGACGTGGCACCTGAAAAACAACAAAATGGTTTGTGTCAACCTAGAGAAGAAATGTTATGTATTATATAGATTCTTAAAGAAAATTTTATAATTTTGCTAAATCACCTTCATTTAAACAAAGCTTGTTGGTAAAGTTCATAAATGACATTATTACCTTAAACATTAAAAATTTCTGTCCTAACTCACTTATTGAATTATATGGGAAGGACGACCCCCCCCTCCCCCAAACAAACAGAATTCTTACAGGGGGAAGTTCAAAAACAATATTCACAATTTTTTGTACCACAACTACCATAATTCTAACTAACTAATTTGGAAATAATTCTTATTTCCATACTATAAAAATATAATTTAAGAGAAACTTCAGCTTAGCTTATTGTATTTTGTGTTTTTGTATGATACTGTAGATCATGAAATGTGTTTTTTGAAAATTTATGTATCCTAATCTCCAGTTATCCGAATTTCTGTTTGGATTTGGGAAAGTGTGGTAGAAAATTATCTGAACCCGATATTGGCCGGATAACCCAAATTCAGCAGGCTTCAGATAACCAAGCTCATACAGTACTGTATATGGGTATAACTGATCAAATTATTTTCTTACAGCTAGCCAACTTGCTCCTGCCAATGGCCTGGGCCACTCGGACACTGGTGTTTGCTGGGACCTTACCCTACCACCACACACTGTACCCAGTCTCTCATGTACCACACAGCCAATTACGTAATGATGGGGTATGGTCAAATCATACACAAGTTATATAAAAAAAAAAAAACTTAGTTTACCATGTATTAGCTTAGGTTAGGCTAGGCTGAGTTAAGTTAGGTTGGGTTGGGGTAGGCTAAGCTAGGTTGACTTGGATTTGGTTGGCCCGGGTTTGGTTGGCTCGGGTTTGGTTGGCCCGGGTTTGGTTGGCCCGGGTTTGGTTGGCCCGGGTTAGTTAATCTGGGTTTGGTTGGGCAGTTTTTAATTAAAATCCGTTGGTGAACTGTCTTGTGTACGAAGTGACCAGCATCTGTAATGACCCTCACAAGAAGCAACCCGCAACAGTTGTGTAACGCCTATTGGTAATTATTGCTGTAAGGTACACAGAGGCATCAATAGAAAGAAAAATTACCCAACCGTCTCTGTCCTGTCCAACGAACCCTTGATCCGGTGAGTCAACGATACATCATATTTTTGTGAAGGGTCCAGCAATGGACGAGAAGTCTTATCTCACTATATTGTAATCAGCTCATATGAATATATCATTGGCCCCTAATGTTCATAACACCCGTGATATGATTAAAATAATATGTAATATTGTTCTAGCAGTTTGAGACACACACACACATGCTCACTACTCGCCAGACTCCAGGGTTACTGTACAACACTTACTGAGCAACACACCAGTAGTACGTCACCAACACTTTGCGTGCACGTATAAAGTGAAATACAGTGTTTAATTAGTGTATAATCAATTTCATAAGGAGACTCCGGCTTTGAAGGGCTCCACCTGCTGCCGCCAGCTGACCAGCCGGGATGCAAGGAGCTCCGTGATTGGTGGGGACCAGACGCTTGGTTGCCAGGTGCGAATTGCTGAAAGTAGCGAGCTGATGGTCTAAAAAGTAGCGAGTTTGTAATATAAGTAGCCCAATATTTTCTTTAGCGCCTGATATGATTTTCAGAGCAATATATTTTAATACATAGAGTAACTCTATATGATTTATGATTTTATTAATGTTATCGCTGCATTTATATAATAAGTGATAGTTGCATAACTTATTAATATTTGCTGCATGAAGCATAAATTACCTGAATTTTTCTGGTAAATTATGCTTCATGCAGCAAATATTATTAAGTTATCCAATTATCACGGTTTGTTTTATTATATATGGGTGTGGAATCCCTCCACGACTTCATCGTTGAAGACTACCAAGAACTTCGTCTGCATCTATAACCTCATTTTTGTATATTACAGACTCGACACATTTTATCACTGACATGCGTGGCTCAAATGATAAACATGTCTTTTTCTATCAAATGTTTTGATTCTCAAGATTGATGTCAAAAGTTATAGTCCCATTCGATTTCTCAATTTAGTTTTCACAGACGTTACTCTCGAAAATACTCATTCAACCCAGCCATTAGCGATTAGTAAGCCGTATTTTCTGAGCTTAAAGGAAACACGCCATGCATGGGGACTTTTAATAGTAAAATTGCATAATATAAAGTATGTATGCAGGCGATGAGTCACAATAACGTGGCGAGTGCAAGGTCGCAAGTAGCGAGATTAAAATTTAAAACAGAGCGTTCAAAAGTAGCCCAATTCGCTACTTATAGCCAATCTGGCAACACTGCCGTGGCAGCCAATCACTTCTCTTCCCGCGGATATTAGACGAACTCATAGGATCCCTTTGGATCTCTGGATTACATGAACTTATTCAAATTCAAATGTTTATTCAGGTAAAGTACTTACATACAAGATGTGATACAAATATTGTTGAATTTATAGATAGAGCTAGTACATACAATGTCTAAAGCCACTATTACGCAGTGTTTCGGGCAGGAAAAACACTAAAGACTAAAAATACTAATTGAGATTAGAGTATAAAATGTGTTGAGAAAATATATAAATAAAAAGCATTCTTTAAAAAAATAGCAGACATGGGTTGACATTAAAAGGGTAAGGTAGGTTACAGGGAGTTAATTAGGTAGTGCTTAGTTTTTATCTTAAACTGGTTGAGAGAGGTACAGTCTTTAACATGATTGGGAAGGTCATTCTACATTCTGGGGTCCCTTGATTTGTAGAGCATTTCTATTTTGATTAAGTCGTATTCTTGGAATATCAAAAAGGTATTTGTTTCTGGTGTGGTGCTCATGGGTTCTGTTACAACCTTCTAGGAAGCTTCCTAGCTTATAGCTAGTTTATAACTATAACTTTTTTATAACTAGTTTTTCATCTACACTTTGTAATCTTTCATATAGAGCTACATATTCCAGAACTGATCTAACAAAAGCTGCGAAGATTGCCTTGATAGAGTACTAATTAGGTTTCTAAACGATGTTCTAATGTTCGTCAGCGTCCCATATCCTGCCGATGTTGTCCTGTCATTGATGTATACTGTATAAGAAACTGGAGAGGTCGTAAGATTCTTCCTTGTGACACTCAAGTTCAAGAATGTTTATTGAGATAAGAAATACATCTCAAAGGGATAGAGTAGCTTAGGCTATTTCTACCCCCCCCCCCCCCCTCCTCCTCTTTGTGGCACTCCTGTGGTTAATGAGTGAGAAAGGTTAACGTCATCGATGACTACATATATTGGTGTCTGTTGCTGAGATATGATCAGATATAGTTCAGAGTAAGGCCTCGAATTTCATAATGATGAAGTTTAAGTAAATGAGGTTATCATGATTTATTAACATGATAATGGGCCAGGATGAACAGAAACATCATTGTTTCTTCGTTTTCTGATGTGTGGTTTGATTATCATGATTTACGGTATCTAAAGCTTTACTCAGGCCAATGAGAACAACTGGAACCCGTTTTATCAAGGGTTATGTAGATTAAATCAAAGAAATTTTAAATTTTGATTTTGACTTGATTTTTTTTAACTATTAATGGCATCATTGGTCTTCTTTGGGATCTAAAGCTGAATATTTTGTCTGGCATCTCGAGAAGGGTAATTCGTCTGTAATTACCTGCTTGAGTTGGTGGGGGTGATGACAGTTAGGGTAGGGAAGTAGTGGTGCTGGTAGTGGTAGCGATGGTGGCGGGGGTGGTTGTAGTATTGGTGGTTGGGAGTGGTAGTGGTGCTGGTAATGGCCGTGAGGGTGGTGGTGATTGGGGGGGGGGGTTGTGGTGGTAGCGGAGGGGAGGGGTGGTGCAAGGGGAGGTACAGAGCCTCCTTCCGTGTATAACAATCAGTCACAATCCACCAACCGGACGTCTACCACCTTCCCTCCGCGTCTCCTGGTGACCCGTTATACACAGCGGTCTCTTACTCCAGGTCACCTCCCTCGCGCTCCCGCCTTTATTACGCCCTGAAAACTCATTTAATGAAATCCTAAATAACTGGAAGTGGTTCCGGAGACCATCGGGCCGTGCCCTCGGGCTCTCAATAAGTCGCACCTGGTGAGTATATATTTATCTTTAATTAAACATGTATATATTGTTTAATATATTTTGTTGTGTTGGGAGATCTGCTCTGTAGCTTACCGAAATTTACCTGAGGACCCCCATCTATTTAATGGCCATGACAGGGACAGAAAGCCGGGGGTTTGTCGAAGGTCCCCCCCTTTTTTTTTGCTAGGGACTTATTCACCTCAATTTTGAATTGAAGGCATTTACGGCCCTGGCGAGTAGACGGTTCCATGGGTTTATAATTCTATGGGTGAAAAGTATCTCATGTTTTCTTTCCTACATTGTGAGTTTAAAGCTGTTACCTTGAGGTTATCTTGAGTTACCGCTTGTGTATTGCATGTGACATACTAAAGAAGTGGTCTGGATTAATATCCTCCATTTTGTCCAGTATTTTATGTTTCAATGAGATCAGCCCTGTCATGTCTGGTTTGCAATGTTGTTAGCCCTGTGGTCCTCAACTGTTCCTCGTACGTGAGTTGGCTTAACTCTGGAATGATTCTTGTTGCTCGGTGTTGCACTTTTTCCAGAGCAGCTATGTCTTTCTGAAGATGAGGTCTCCATGATTGGATACAGTAATCCAAATGGAGCCGCACTATCGATTTATATAATCGAGTAACTACCAACTTTTCCTTAAAGTCAAAGGTACGTTTGATTATTCCATGGGTTTGGTTAGTTTTTTGACTGTTGCTCCTACCTGTTGAGAGACTTTCATTGAGTGGTGGATTTTGACTCCAAGGTACTTTTCTTCATCAATCTGCTGTAATATAATGCCATTAATCTAAAATCAGATATTATGTTCCCCATTCTGCTCTCCTCTCATTATACTACATGTTATTCTATTTCTATCTTACGGTATCTGTGCATGGGGTTCAACCACTGCAAATTACCTCAAGCCTATGATCACTCGGCAAAAATCTGCTACGATTTAGCAGATTTAAAACCAACGATTTATAATAAATAAAGTTATAACTTTAGAACATTATCTGTTTAAAAGAAGGATCCACATGCCAGTTTACAAGTAAACTATTACTGGAACGAAGATATGATTTCAGACCATCACATATCTAGATAGCTATGCAGGTGATTTGACACGGTTTTATCACTCCTGGTAATAGATTTGCTTTGAAACTACATCAACGTCGTCTGTCAAGATAACTAGATGGGAAAATCTGGAGAAAAGTTATATAATTTCAGGTGTTACGCCATGCGTAATTAGAGACTTTGCATAATGAACAATTACTGTTCCTACTAATTAACCTCTGTAATATGTTCCTTTGTGTGCTAAAATAAAATATTTATACCATAATTATGCGTCAAATGAACTAGGACATTAATCCCAGCAAGTTACTGACAGTGGAGTGACGTTGACCACCGCCACTGTCCAATATTACCTTCAACTTTATATAATTTATAATTAAAGTTATTATTAATTAAACTTATTAATAAACTTTTATCGCCATAGGGTGTTTGAATCACCCAGACGAAAAATATTTCGTCTCGGTAATTCAAACACGCTATTGCTATAAAAGTTTATTAATAAATTTATATATGTGCAAGAATAATCACAAAAAACACGTGATTCGGTAATGTGTAAGTATCCACTAGGAAAATGAAACGAAAATTTTGAACGTTTTCGTGTTTCAGCACATTATGAAGGTAATACTGAATACATTGTTGTGTTGTGTCCTTGTGACGTGGACTAATTGTCCTGCCCCCACGACGGTGACAACATAGTTAAAGACTTTCACTCTCTCGAGCAGTTATATGGTACATAACGTGAACACTCTACGCCATAACTGCTTCCGTCATCTTCTTATACCTTATATATAAGGTATTATATATATATATATATATATATATATATATATATATATATATATATATATATATATATACCTGATATACTTATATATCACACATACATATCAAGCCACGCACACACCAAAATAATTATTAATAATCAATTCAGATATAATTTTGCATCAAACCGGAATTAGGATGAGTAGCATGATTAATGACTTAGTTGAAGGATATGGCAACACGAAAGAAATTGATTATAATTTGACCCAACCACATGGAATTGGTGGTAGGGGGATAGCCTCGCTTCTTGCAGGGGAGGAGTTCGGTTCGTGATGATGGAAGTATATGAGCACCGTTCCTTTCCTCCATCCTCATATCCCAGCTCCTCCGCTCTAAATAAATCCCAGCAGTCATCCATCTCTTGTTGCTTCTCGACTATGTTTGAAGCATCTCTGGAAGTGGCCTGAAACACAGGTTGGTCCTGAATTCGCTTCCCACGGCAGGGCGCAGTGTTTGACCATGTTTCCAAACACCTGATACCTCTGTTCACCTAGCAGTGAATATATACTGCTGGAGACAGGCAACTGTTTGCCTAGAGAACCCCGACAATGGGAACCCGTGTGTGGATCTCAGAGTCATGCTCCTCAAGAAAATTATTCCAGGGAATTTAGACCCTTCCATCAGCATGTCCGAATGTGAATAAAATACTAATCATTTCAAAGCAGTTTTATCAACAAGCATAGAAATGATAAAATGCTGCATCCTGAATAATGTATTACTTACTGAAACTATAGTGCCGCCTCGCTCAACACAATTAGATCTAGTCTATATTTTGTGCGCTCCCTTCACAGTCACTATAGAACCACCAGTCTTGGAGGACCAGTTAGAATCATTGTATAATGTTCTGCCTTCATAGTCAAGTTACAATGAGTTTATATCACATTTCAGTTGTGTACGCTTTTATATCACATGTGTGTTCTTTTTTTAGATATTGTCGAGGTGAGTGTCTGAGGCGTGTGCCGTGAGCCCACCATGGTGTGTGTGACCCACCTCCTGCAGCTGCTGCCTCTCCTCCCGGTGCTCGCCCCACCGCCCACCCACGCTAAGTTCTACATCGGACGGTACAAAACGGTACTGCAGCACACTGAGGCCGCCAATGACGCCGGCCATGCGAGCAACTTACCGTAAGTACTCTCACTGTTCTCTCTAACAGTGTACTGTTTCCTGGCTCCCGTCAACTCTTTCCTGGCTCCCGTCAACTCTTTCCTGGCTCCCGTCAACTCTTTCCTGGCTTCCGTCAACTCTTTCCTGGCTTCCGTGTACAGCTACCTGGCTTTTGTGACAATTATCACGTCTCAGCACTCGGTATATTTTTTTCCTAGATTATCATTATTATTATTATTAATTTTGTCGTTTCACGGTGTATAATATTTGTTACTGTTCAAGTTCATGTATGTTTATTGAGATAAAGAAATACATCTCAAAGGGATAGAGTAGCTTAGGCTATTTCTACCTCCCCTGTTACTGTTCCTTTATTCTTTGTTAGCAAACAAGTTAATCCTGATGTTTTCTTTAATGTAAAACGCTCGAGATCTCAAAATATTAATTTGGAGAAAGTGTGGGAGAGAGTTACAGGGAACAATGGCGACCCTTACCGCTTTCTCTCTCTCTCTGGGATTATCTCTCACCTAATCTCTCTGGTAATTTTCTCCCGGAGGTACTACGTAACGTACCAGTAACTGAACTGTTATATATTTACCTGAATTTACCTGAGGGCCACTGACACTAGTGGCCTCGTCGAAGACAGGAAGCCGGCGGCTTTTCAAAGGTTTCCCCCCATTTGCCCATGATAATCTTTTCCAGTTGGATTTTAAAATTACTTTTGTCATTTACGGCTTCGGCGGGTAGGCGGTTCCGTGGGTTGTCACCTACCCTGTGAGTATCAAAGCATCTCCTGCTGTCAGTCCTACATCTAGTAACTGTTAACTTGTGATAACCAGTAACTGTGCTAACTAGTACTTGTAATAACCAGTAACTGTATTTACTGAAATCTCGTAGCTGTGTTAACTAGCAACTGTGTGGTCTAGTAACTGTGTTAACTAGTAAATATGTTAACTAGTAACTATTAACGTGTAATTGTGTTAATTAGTATACAGTATGTGGTAACAAGTAACTATGTCAACTAGTAACTGTGTTAACTAGTAACTCTGCCCGGGGCGTCTCCCCAAGATATACATTGTATATCTTAGGGAGACAGTCAATACCTTGTTCCCCATACTCCTGGCCTCTGAAGTGTTTCGTAAGAGCCACTTTGATAAGTTGTCTTGTCAGTGAAGTGATGCATGTCGCCATCTATTGACAAGAAAGGAGACCGTTGCGAGAATCTTGTGTTAGCGGCCCCTGACGTCACTTCCTGGCGCTGTTCTTCTCTTTATTGACACTCAGTACAATGTAAAGTGCAGTAATTGTACTCCTTTGTGTATTGGGTAATGTTTACGTCATATAAATATCGTAATGATATCACTTATTCAGGAAGTATTTAATGCCTCAACTTTTAATTGAAGATAGTTTTGAGATGTTCATTTGTACAGGTAAACCCCATAAGGACAGGTAACCTACAGGTAACCCCATGAGGATAGGTAACCTGTAGGTTACCTGTACCCATAGTTACCTGTAGGTTACCTGTCCTCGTGGGGTTGCCTGTAGGTTACCTGTTCTGATTGATCAAATTGATTGATCAGTTAAAGGGCGATTTGAGTAAGATGACAATCTTGTGAGTGGTAGTGGATCCCATACCCGTTATATGGGCGGTGGTGGAAAAAATGTTCCATAGGCATGTAATGGGAGAATAAGGGAACTGAAGCCAATATTTGTGTAGAGAGGCAAGTTACATCATTGCTTAACTATCTTGTTAACCTGTACATCAACAGTTTTTCGCAGTTCTGGTCAGTTAATAAGCATGTATTAAGGGTATTTCGAGGCCCTAACAAATATAGTTACCTGAGGGCCACTAACACTCCTGGGGGGCCTCGACGCGGACAGGAAGCCGGTGACTAGTCAAATGTCCCCCATTTGCCTTGATTTGTTTTTCAAGCTGGATTTTACAATTCAACAGTGTTTTGGCATTTAAGGCTTCGGCAGGTATGCGGTTCCATGGGTTTATAACCCTGTGGGTGAAAAAGCATCTCTTGTTTTCAGTTCAACATTGTGGTTTGTTGAGCTTGAAACCGTTGCTCCTTGTTTGTGTTACATCTGATCTCTTGAAGATTTTCTTGAGATCAACATTCTCTAAATTGTTCAGTATTCTGAAAGTTTCGTTGAGATATACGCCCTGTCATGCCTGGTTTGCAGTATTATTGGCCCTGTAGCCCTGAACTGTTCCTGATACAAGAGATGACTTAGCTCTGGAATGATTTTTGTTGCCCGATGTTGAACTTTTTCGAAAGCAGCCATGCATGTCCTTCTGAAAATGAGGTCTCCATGCTAGGATACAAATATCCAAGTGGGGCCGCTCCACAGATTTATATAATTAATGTTTACATAACAGCTTGAGCCGGTGATCTGGATTCAGAAGTTTTAAAATAAGTAGTGAAGATTTTTCAGATATATAATACTAATTAGCATGGTGGTTGCAGATACATGATGCACCCTGACGAGGCGGAGGGCAAGATGGCGGTCAACAGGAGAATCAACAAAGAAGGGCGGGCGCAGACACCGCCCTGGTGGAACACCCGCCCTGCACCACACCATCACAACTTCCGGCCTCCAACAATGTTCGGTTTCTACCCAAATAACTACGGAAACCAGAACAACGGTTACAGTGGTCTTCAGAACAACGATGTGAGCCTTGCCATGTACGGTTATGCCACTGTAACTATTATTACATAACATTAATGCAGAGGTATCTACACCTTTATTAACATTCACAGAGGTATTTACATTTTTATTAACATTTTACAGAGGTATCTACACATTTATGAACACTCCCAGCGGCATCTATACCATTATAAACACTACCAGACACATCTACATCATTGGGAACACTACCAGAGACATCTATACCATTATGAACACTCAGATAGTCATCTGTACCGTTAAAGCCCTCCCAGAGGCATCTACACATCTATGAGTGCTTCAAATTTAGGAGTCTACAAACAGTATATAGTTGAAATTCATTACTTAAATGCATTCATCTATATAAAACAAAATGTCTGTCCAAAGTAGGTGGTCAGGCGCTTGGGTCTAGCCTCACGCAGCATGAAACATGTGGGCTATGTATCATAAACCAGTCAGAATCGACCAAAGTGTCATGCTTTAGAAAAAATATAGGCATCTGTAGCCCCCCTACAAGTGGGGAGGGGGGGGGGAGGCGCAACACATGCTCCACCCTTGTACACCAAGAACTTCAACCATTTATTCTATAACAATTCACGTTCATCGTTATCCAGTAAATCGTGAGAACGCGCGAGTAAACGACATTAGTAAGACTAAAGCTATGGAAAACACACGTCAAATTTGATTTCAGACTTCATGAAAAATCACAGGGAGGAAGCCCCCTTTCTATTTTGTGATTTTTCATGAAGTATGAAAGAAGCGCGTTCTCACGATTTACTGGAAAATGATGAACGTGAATTCATCTTTGTTACAGTAATACATTTTATGAGTGAGGTGGGGAGGGGATTGAAGAAGTAGAGGGGAAATGGAAGGAAAGGGGAGGAGACGGAGGGGTGTTGGTGGAGGGGGAAGGAGAGAAGAGAGAGAAGGGGAGACGAGGAGGAAAGATAGAAAAGTGATAGGGACAAGGGGTAGAGATGAAAGAGGGGGAGAGGAGAGAAGGGGGAAGATCGGCGGAGACAGCAGAGAAAGGACGAGAGGGGGGGGAGGCGAGACCCGGGCACCACATATATTGTACTATAAGATGCTTAGGAAATTTCCGAATGCTACAATTCATGATTTTAAAGCTATAATCATATTTCTTGTGGTAAATATTCCAACATTTTTTTCCATGAATTAAATGCTTGATCAGTTATTTAGTGGTCTGACACCTATTGTAATAAGGCTGTTGACAAGGATTAGCAAAGCCTATCTTTTATCTTCCAGATAAAGTATGTTGTGCCGCCTTTCACTCCGGGAGGTTACGTCCATGTTGCACTTCAGTTCTGGATCCCAATCAGCATCGGCGGGTTCTTGGTGAGCAGCCGTGACCTGACAACCGCATTCAAGTCACCAAACCCCACCGCTTACATCACCAAGCTCTTCCTCAAGCACCTGACCACCAATTCAAGTGATATTCTTGGCGGCCTAGAAGGCCCACTTGTAGAAAAAGGAGTTCAAAATTTCCTAGATTGGGTCCTGCCTTACCTTGACCATTTTACTGGCAGAGACATCAACACTATAGAAGCATTCAAGTTTTCAGACGTCGATGAGAACAAACTAAACTCAAGACAGAAGAGGAGCTCGGAGGACTCTGAAGACGGCTGGGTTACCATAGGCGAGGAGCAGACAACAGCGACGCCAACAGCTCCTCTACTGAGCCACGGGTCATCATCCCTGGGACCAGCTGGCCAGGGACACAACGACAGAGTTCTGTGGGGCGGTGGCCATCTTCTCTCCCACAATGACATTCTCAACTCAGACGACAAAGTTACGCCAAGTACGTGCTGGTTGTGAAGCCCATCAGTGATGTCAATAGCAATCATTGCAAAGATGTTGTGCAAATATAGGATTTTACTGAAGGCCACCATGTTCTTAATGCACTTTTCTCACTCCTCAGACCTTTAATATTTATTTAACGATTTACTGAATGAGAAATAATTTCACGTTTATGATACTCAAACTTCTGTAATCTGTCCTCCAGGTCTAGATTTTGGTGCTCCAATCGACACGCGCCGCTACCCACGTCCGCGGCCATCTTTTTCTCACCCAGCCTCTTATCATCCTTATTCTTCTTCATATCCTCCATCCTCTGACTATCCTTCCTCGTCGGATATCAGCCCTCCCTTCCAGCTGACGTCCTTCGACGACATCCCATCGGGAGGTACAGGAGCTAAGAGAGACCTTGACGTCAGTACCCGCCTATCCCGCCTGGACTATCTCTTCACTAACCTTCACCTGGACCACGAAGAATGCCGTCGACGAGTATTATGCGAGGTTTCTCGGGAACCTGACACATTTGACCCGCTCTCTGGCATGATTAATGGGGAGACTAGGTAAAGTTATCTTAATTCCTTCCGCACTCATAAAGCATCACGCGGCCATAGTGGTATTTATGACCTTTAATCTCTTCCCAGGCTTGTTGCCACATCTTGATTTGACTATAATTCATCTTCCTAAAGACTATTCTATTTGTTTCATTCCGTACAGTTATGCATCGATTCTTTGGCTTTAGAAAATGTCTAATCTTTACTCCCACATTTTTGTTATACCCAGATTCACAATTTCAACATTGATATTTGGTAACCATTCATATAACCAAGCTCAGAATCATATGTTTTTCAACATTAAACATCTTCCTATAGTATTCATGCAATCAGGTACGATATTTCTTAATATTCTAGTAATTCCACCTTAACTAGTAATAACTACCATATATGTCCTATAGTAACTGCATCAACAACTACCAGATTTTCTGATCTAGTAGTGACATCAGCATCTTCACTAAGTAAAGTAAGTGAGGTAAACTTACGTACCTCAGTGCATTTTTCTAACCGAGTTCATTACAAAATTTAAATTAATTTGGTAGGTTCCCAGGAGATGCCCAGGAGCTAAGTCGCACCTTGTTGAGGACCGCAGAAGGAGCGAGGCTCCTTTCATACATCGAAGCTGTCAAGACTGGGGAAGATCGGTAAGTCTTGTTTATTTGGTGTTGGGCTCAAGTCTTTCAACCGCGGGAGGGTTATTAAATTAAGTGCACGACTAGGTGCACGGTGCACCGCAATGAGCCATTCAAGTCAGTTGTGGGAGATCTTGAGAGACCATACTCTGACATTAACCCCCCCCCCAATTAAGGCCACCACAATAACTGGCTGACCAACCAACCAGTATACTTTTGTATATTGATTGTCTCAAACATAGTCCAGGACTAAAGAAAACTCAGTGTATTCACCTAATTGTGCTTGAGGGGGTTGAGCTCTGCTCTTTCGGCCCGCCTCAATCAACTGTTACTAACCACTATTTTTTCACACACACTCTAGGTGGAATGCACTATGAACTGATGCTGACTCCATACACAGTTTCAATTGTAGATATGATAGAGCCCAGTAGGCTCAGGAATCTGTACATCAGTTGATTGACGGGACCAAAGAGCCAAAGCTCAACCCCCGCAAGCACAACTAGGCGAGTACACACACACACACACACACATATATACACACACAATATTAGATATTAGAAAGAACTTTTTTAGTGTCAGAGTGGTTGACAAATGGAATGCATTAGGAAGTGATGTGGTGGAGGCTGACTCCATACACAGTTTCAAATGTAGATATGACAGAGCCCGATAGGCTCAGGAATCTGTACACCTGTTGATTGACGGTTGAGAGGCGGGACCAAAGAGCCAGAGCTCAACCCCCGCAAACACAACTAGGTGAGTACACATACCCAGGTAGCAGCTGTCTAACTCTCAGGTAACAGGGGCATCAGGGTGAAGGAAACTGCCCATTTGTTTTCCGGCGGTGCCGGGGGTTCGAACCCCGGTCCCTAGACCTACGAGTCTAAGAGTGCTGTCCACTCTGCCACCACCCACCCAATAAGTGTATATATTATTTGATGCATCTTATTTTGTCCCCCCCAGTTTATTACAAATATAGTTTAAACGGTGATTAAAATGCGGCGTTAAAGATGCAAAAGCTAGAAATACCACCTTTACCTAAATAGTACAACATTGTATTACTATTCCTTTACAGACTTTAAGGAAAAGAAAGGTAGTTATTCAGCTGTAGTCTCTAGTGCGGCCCCATCTGGAGTATTGTATTACATGTTTTTTGTTAAAAATAAAAACGGTAAACAAACTTATTTCACACTAAATATTAAAAACTTTACATTGCCTGCCTCTATGATATATGAGAATATACATAAAATACTTGACAGGGCGGATCTCATCAAAAATATGGTACTGAATAATTTAGAGGAGACAAAGTCTTCAAAAAGTCAAATGTAACAGACAAAAAGCAACGGTTTCAAGCTCAACAAGCCACAATGCAAGACTGAAAACAGGAGATGCTTTTTCACTCGCAAGGTTATAAACCCATGGCATGGCCTACCCACCAAAGTAAATGCCAAAACACCTGAATTTTAAGATCCAGCCTGAAATAATCATCAGGACAAATGGGGCAGACCTGTGACAAGCTGCCAGCTTCCTGCCCTTGCCGAGACCACTAGTGTTAGTGGCCCTTTGGTAAATTCAGGTAAAAAGTAAGAAATAGGAACATGAAAACAATAGAATTAGGGAGCACCACAACACGTACGTTAGCTCGTACTAGGATGGTTCAGTTTAAGTCCATCACCTCTCACTTGTATACTGTACTGTATACCTATCTGTTCTTGAAACCTATTAAACAGTTTCTCGATAACGGTAGCCGATTCAACTCGTCCATAATCCCATTTCCAAACCAATACTTCTTTACATCCCTAAAATTCTTTTGTACCCATTGTTGCCGGTTCTGACCTGTTGTTGTTTATGTTTATGCCCCTAACCCATTTGTAAACCTCAATAATATTTTCCCCATTGTCCTGCAGCTCATTACACATTCAAAATTTTGTCACTGCAGGTCACAAGAATGTGATGTGTATAGATACAGGTGCAGGATGCGGGCTCGAGAGGTCATTAACACGGACATCTTGCCAATCTGGAGAGAAGTTGTTCGGTGGCTCACAGTCAAGGTTCTTACTCAAGACACCTCACTCCGCTGATTCAGAGGTCAACCAACATAGATCAAACCAGAATAACCTCCATCATCGAGATCAGTGGTTCTTACCGTGGGTCAAATGGCATCTTATTGCCCTCTCTACTGAGTGCATGTTTCAAGGTGGCTCTTCTGAGTACTGTATATATTTCAAGATGGCTCTAGTGTGTATATGTTCCAAGTTGGTTCCAGTGTAATAGTTTATTGAAACTACACTTTCTTATTATGGCATATATATATATATATATTCAATTTTAGAAATAATTTATTATGGATGGTATAGTATGGCACTGGAACTGGTGCTGTTTCTAACTTACCATTATGATCTGGGGCTGGGTGGTGGTGGTACACACTTACTGTCTCTAGCTGAACACTGGTTAAGAGTGCATGTCCCAACACTGTAGTAAGTGCATGTCTACCCCCCCAACCTTGTAGAATCACAGAAAATCCCAACACTGCAGAATCACAGAACACTACTTGTCCCAATGTAGATTCACAGTTTTTACTTCATGGATGGTATAGCCACAGCCACAGTACCTAACACTCATAATCACCCTTTCCACCACCACCTGTAGGATAGTTTATATAGGTCCATAATAAACAAAACAAAATTATACCAAGCAGACTAAAACCATTGTTATGTAACAAGTTGTTTTCCTCAGTATTTTTAGGACTGATAATTTTATCACATTTGTACTAGAAACAAATATTTCCAGGATCATTATATATATATGTTGATGTGCAATATCTTGTTACTGCTTTAAAAGTTTGCCGTTTTTTCAGTGCATTTATTTTTTGTTCTATAACATTAACTACTGCACATTTTTTGTATATAATATGTAAACTTATTATGCAACTACTGTAGGAACTTGACAAACGTTCCTCCAATTCTCAAGAAAAGTGGTAATATGTATATTGTCACTTTATTATAAAAAAAAAAGTTCCTTTATAATATAAAGGAACACACAGGCTTTACCTGGAATAACATGACTGAGTCATGAATACTAAATCGATACATTAAACTAGAGAAAGATAAAAAGATTTTTGTTCATCCTGGAGCACCGTCAAGTATACTGAAATGTGCCCATATTTAGTATCTATACAAAAATTAGATTTAAGCAAAGATAAAACAGACAACAGCCAGAATGTATTGTATGTTCATTAATATGCTTGTTCTATGTTGCCTCTGAAGCATTAACAATACTCTACCTCAAATGGAAAAATGGTTGTATTTACTATATTTGGAGTGAGTAATTATCAAAAGACAGCTCAAAGCTGGGGAGACTGTACCACCATCCCAGTGTTTTGGGATATTCAAAAGGTGCTAAATATTACTGAGGATGCCAATATGAGAACAAAAGCACATAAGGTGAGCAATATCAAAGGTATCAGATTCACCAAGGATTTTGTTGAGGGACATTAGGAAAGCAAGACACACGATAGTCCTGAAAATCAGGACATTCCACAAGGTGCAAAACTAAGTGTGACAATGCAGTTTGGATAGTAAGAAGCCGACATCATTCCATTAAACGTCCACGAGTTAAGCGTGAATGGCAAATACGTAACTTAGCCAAAGCCATTTCCCATCGTCTATTACGGTGGTAGGAGGAAGGCCAAGAAATGTTAATTAATTTTGAGAGTGCAGTTTATTATTATATACCTGTAACTTCAGACCAGTGACCCTGACAGCAGTCGTGGATTGAGGAATTAGTGAATAAATTGTCCAAATAAAGAATGCCTTTCTTTGGAAATAGGACAAGTGAGGGACAGCCTCCTTAGCAGCAGTATCCGCATGTTGATTGAAGGCAACACCAATATGGCTGCGAACCCAGCAAAACTCAACTGTTTTAAATCTGTTAGAGATAAGAAATAGCTAATGTTGCATTTAGACTACCACAGGATGCATAGTGTTAAATGACTCCAAGATTGCATAAAGTTCAGCTGTGAAGATGCTAGTCTTCGGAGGCAGACGGCACATATAGGTTTGGTCAGGGAGGACAACAGAGTACAGGAGTCGTTCCTGACCATCGCAAGACGGCAGGAAAGACAGCAGACTTAGACCAATCTGTGAAGAGGGCAAAGGAGCAAGAGTGAAAAGAAAGGTGTTAAAGGAAAAAGCGTTTCAGAACCGTAGCAGGGGTAGAAGCCTTTACCTTGTGGGTCAAGGTCTTGCTAAACTTTGCAAGTGGAACCTTCCATGGGGGTAAAGATGAAATACTAGGAGAGAGAATGCTAATATGAACTGGGGGAATCTTGCAAGCGTGACATCCATACAGAAAAAAAGGGGTGAAAGGGAAGAGAGCCCATATGAGGGATAACAGTCTAAGCACAACATAAAACGAGAGTGAGGATGTTGCAGGGACCGCACAAGGTAGTGAAGGCAGTAACGATCATGACAATCCTGTAGACACAGGACGCCGGTTCCAGCATACAGATTCAGGGTATGTAGACACAGGACGCCGATTCCAACATACAGATTCAGGGTAGATGAACGAAAGGTACCCGAGCTGAGGTATAACTCATTATGAAAGAGCAGCAAGATGATGATGAGTTGCAGAGGCGGAGTAGTAGGCGGAACTACCATAATCCCCATGGGATTCAGTCCCTGTGGTACGTAAAACACTCGCCCGACACTTCACGAGCACTCTGGCCTGGGTTTGTATCCTGGCCAGCGAGGAGTGACTGGGTGCCAATCCTTAACTGTAGCCTCTGTTCACCCAGCAGTGAATGGGTAAACGATTCTGGTTGTTAAACGATTTGGCGGGTCGTATTCCAGAAAAAATTAGGATCAAGGACTTGCCCAAAACACTATGCATGCTAGTGGCTGTACAAGAAATGTAAGAACTCTTGGATATATAAATACAAAATAATAATAATAATAATAATACAATAATAATCAAGTCTAGACAGCACAAGAGAGGACTGCAGATAGAGGAGTGTGCATCTATCAGCTCCCCAGGAAGTATGGGACAAGACCTTTAACATTCAACTCGGAGGCAAGATGTATGTGACTAAGACAAATGGAAGGCAAAGATAAACTCCAAAAGTTTAGCAGAATCTTTATACAGAAGGGGATCATCATAAAGCGGGCCCCAAAAACCAAAACAGAATACAGTAACTTTCTATTGTCAAACAGATCAATTATATACTATTTTTACAAACTGTCCTTATTAATAACTATGTGATTCAGGCTGCATTCGGCTTACCTTCCAATCTAAAATAAAGAAATTACAACAATTAATGATTTATATAAATCTTAAAATTAATATATACAGTATCAAATTTCATAGAGTAAAAATTAAAATATTACCATACTGTAAATTGTAAAATAATATTACCATACTTTAATATTGTAAACTCTACAAATACATTAGTCCCTTTTCCTCAATATTAACAACTGAACACCTGGAACAAAGGTGAAATATAAAACTAATATACTAAGAATAATTCTATCATCAGTATATCCAAGTGAAGGTCTTACCGAGAATTATGAATTTAAACCAGCATGGCACAACCCCCATGGCTGTCAAAGGAAGAAATTACCAAATGTTAAGAAGTTAGATTTTTGCTAAATGTACAATAATTGCCAAATAATAAAAGTGAATATTGGAAGAGCTTTATTTTATCAGTATCCATTGGCTATAACACTAATATGAGGTGAAGCTCTACTAGCAAAGGCCCTAACTTTACTTGGCCCTTACCTTGACATGGCATTAAGGCTTTGTGCGTTAGCTTTCGGAGTAAGCACGAAGACGCTTATGGGACGTTGGATTCTATTCACCAGCTTATGATATAGTAGCTGGCGTTATTCAAGGCGAGTTTGGGTGGTGTCTTGTGATACAGTAGTAGAAACATACTAGCAATATTCCCGGGAGAATCTTGGGTGTTGACAGGAATAGCTTCACACCAGAACTGTTGTTAACTCGTAATGTGGCTCCCATGTAAACAAAGGTACAGGGAGCATGGTCAGTGCAGTTTCGATGAGCAGTTGCATAGTGTAAAAGTTGGAAGGTTGAATTGAATAGTAAGGCCAAGTAATAATAATATTCATATTTAATTAATTTACATATTAATACAAATCTGTCCAACCTTTATTTTTAAGAGGCAATATATACATATTTTCTGTACATTGACAATGGTGGACGAAGAATGACCTGTTTCCGAGTAAAAGTCATAGCACAAGTCTCAGTTGTAGAGAACCTGAAGCCATGGCTCCAGGACAACATGGCATTAATTGCAAGTTGAAACTGTTGTTGGAAGAAAGGCGAGTCATCACCCCGACAGCAGTGAGTGAGAACAACAACATAGAGGGCGGAAAGAATACCAGTAGGAAGAGCATTTAAGGCAACTAGTAAAAAAAAAGAGAGTAGTGCTCAGAACACTACCTTGGCGGAACACTTACATATTGTCGAAAGGAGTCATGAGAAAGTGGTACAAGTCTCACCTTAAACGAACAACTAGAAAAAAAGCTTTGAAGGAAGAGCGAGAGATTGCCACAAGGGCCAAAAAGAGCGTAGTTGAGACACAATATGTTTTCTCCAGGTATCATCATAAGCCTTTTCCAGGTAAAAAAGAACTGCAACAATGGAGGCCTTCGCAGCAAAGGCAGTACGAACGAAGTAGACTTCTAAGGCCATTAAAACATCAGTTGTGCTGCGACACTTGCAAAAGCCAAATTGAGAGGGGGAGAAATGGCGATAGTGTTCTAAGAACCACTTCAGACATACATTGATCATACATTCAAAAAGTTTGCAAATGTAACTTATCAGTGCAATAGGGCAAAAATCCTTAGAGGAAGCCCCTTAAGTACTGGGTTTCCAAATAGGAAGAACAATGGCTTCAATCCAGTCATTGGGGACTTATAATGTCTCCCAAATACTGTTATAGATATTTAGTAAGTATTGTATTGAAAAGTGCACTGGAGAAGATGACGGAGCATCTCAATGAATGCTGTCCAAGCCTGCTGATGTAGAACTGCAGAGGGTTAGGGCAGACTGGAGTTCAGAAAGAGAGAAAAGGTCATTATAGTGGAGCTGTAGGTGGGTGCTAAAATCTAAGAGATGAGATTCGATAATGGGGTTTACGAGTAAGGAAAGTAGGAAGAAGACGAGTACCAGCGCTAACTGTTGAAAAGTGTGAACCAGTTCATTCTCAACCAACACCAGAACTGCCTCAACAGTTGAGAGGTAGGACAAAAGAGCCGAAGCTCAACCACAACTAAGTGAGTAACAGAACCATGGAGGTGAAGGATGGACAAGATGTCTGGAACTAATATACCCACAATCTTAGTGATTTTCTTCCAGATCTGAGTGAGAGGTGTCAGCGTTATGGTGGAGAGAGAGGTGTCAGTGGTAATGATGGTGACAAACTTTCCAACTCACACACTTAGCGGTACAGATTGTCCTACAGGCTACTGCACTCGCCTTCTGAAACAAAATAAATAAATCGGGTGTCTGTCGATGTTGGTGTCTTTTTTTTTTAGGCTGCACATTTACAGCATACAACCCAAGCACGGTTCAAATTCTATCACAAACAGGTAGAATGTGAGGTGGGTCATAATAATGATATTACTGCAGATTTAATTTTCCTTATCATTTATCACTATTTTCTTTAGTGCGATGCATGTGAGCAAGAATACGACAGGTAGCTTCATATGTTATAAATATACTTCCTGATGCACAACCACTCTTCAACATGGCTGGCCACAGCCCTTTATACCAAGCTAAGATACCCTCTTCTTGTGTAACTTGACTGATGCATTTCAAAGTACTTGGGTACACAACAACCTGAAATATAGCATACATTCTAAAAACAAAAGGTTAAAATGCTGGGATAGTAAGGTACAGTTTATGTATATTGTATGAAAATATGTAGCCTATGATGTATGCACAATGACAAATGTGATTAATGATTTACCTGTGGGCCACCATCTATTTAATGGCCATGATAGGAATAGGAAGCTGGTGACCTGACAAGTCTATTTTTCCTGAATTTTTTCTAAGTGGCATTTAAACTGCAGCTTTGGTAGATAAATGTTTCCATGGTTTTATATCCCTATGGGTGGAAAAGTATCTCCTGTTTTCCATCTTACATTGTGGCTTGTTGAGCTTGAAGCTCTTTTCCTTTGTCTGTTACATGTGACCTTTTAAAGAAGTTGTCTGGATTAATATCCTTCAATTTGTTCAGTATGCTAACAGTTTCTACGAGATCCACTATATCATGTCTGGTTTGCAGTTTTGTTAGTCCTGTAGCACTTAACTTTTGCTTGTATGAGTTAACTTAGTTCTGGGATGATTTTTATTGCACGTCTTTGTACTTTCTATAATTTCTATGTCCTTCTGAAGGTGAAGGTTATCAAAGCTACTATCAAACTATGGTCTACTATCAAAGCTATGCTTTGATAGTAGTTCAAATGTGGGTGCACAAAAGATTTGACAGTTGAATAACTACTAAGTACTTTCTTTTCCGTGAAGTCAAAGGTTCATTTGATTATTCATAGGGTTTGGTTGGCTAACCTAACCATGAAGGAAATAGAAATTGGAAACTGTTTGACTGCTTTTGTGTATATCTAAACACATCTGCAGAATCAGTAAATCTGAAAATCTCAAAATGATGTGTTAAAATATGTCTTTACTAGCAGTTGGTCCTGGGCAACGAGTGGTATGCATTGTTCAAATCAGGGTTGCAAAGGATGTCCAAGCAATTGCTTGTTCTGTTGTGTTCTACCTTTTGGGAAGTTTTTCCATTGGTTATTGTGGTGGTCAAGTACCCCCTTGCCTATACAGAGGAAGGGGGGGGGGGGGAAGATTTTGGTCCTGGTAAACATAGCAATAACTAACCACAATATGAATATGTGATTATGGTATTGCACTGTAAAGTCTATCGAAGTCATCAGATCCTCTGGAAGTGGATTCGGATATGGCTGATTAAGTGGTATGCGAGTGTAATTTTGTATCTTGGTACTGTACGGGTACTACTGTTGCCTTCATTCTGGTATTACTGTATTTTGTAGGCTTATCTAACAAAAAATGTAGTTTGGTTATTTGTGCTCGTTAAAATATAAGGATTAAGTGTGAATAAATATCTAATTCCCACTAATATATATTTACCTTGACAATAAATAGGAAACAATTTCAACTAGGTTATGTTTTGTATATTAAAATTGTACTTTTACATGTGCCGTAATTTTGGTGTCAAAATATGTACAAATACAGTACACATTTTATTTTACTTTCTTTTATCCACTCTCAGTTCCATAATTGATACATTTAATCATTTGCACATATATAAAGACATTAATACTGTAATCACTGGTGTTTGCTGTTGTCATCACACGTCTACGACTAGTGGCTTCCTTTGTTGGTAGCCCATACTTCCACGACCCCACTGCAACTTCAAATTCCTGGCTCACATTGGATTAATCTTTGTTTTATAAATGCAATCTATAGTAATTTTTAAAATGCACAAACCTTGCCAAACTGCCTGCGAGCTTCCTCAAAACCTCTTATTTGCATCCTCTTCTTGAAGACATCGAGAGGGTAGACGCACACTTTAGCACACACCCCTGATGCCAAACCACTCACTCCGCTGCAGCTTAACCATGATGCTTCACTATCTGTTGCGAGTTGTTATACATTTTATTACAGGACTGTACTGGATTGGTATCCAGAATGATATCAAGAACATTTTTATTCTGTGATAGTGCTTCATAGCCTTCTAAGCATGGGGCTTTCTTTTCATAATTACTATTACTAATATATTACAATAACTACCAGTTTGAGACAAAACAATAGCATTGAAGTACTGTATGTTTGTACACTAGACATAAAAAAAATTCTTTGGGAAGGCTCCCACTGTATCTCCCTGAGCTACACACCTGAAATTATCCAAACCTAAGTACCACACGAGGCTCTAATGAATCACAAGTGCCTACCAGAGACCAGATCTCGCCCCCATCAAAGGCATAAGAGTGCCTGGGAATACAAGATTACCTCTTTATCAAGGAGCACATCAAAACAAGCAATTGCTTTGATAATGTTTACAACATCTGAGCCATCGGAATGTTGCTCCTTTTTTAACCACCACTAGTCTTGGTACAAAATCTCTCTCATTTGGTTGCATCATTCACTTCAAGGGGTTTTGAGATGGTCAGTTTCTGCCTACTTGGTCATCCTGCTGAGCTTTGCTTTTGGCACCACAGACTTTCCCATTTTGCCTTCACTGGGGACCTTCAGGAGTGGTCCGTTTCCTTCTGGTTTTTCTGTTGCCATTTCCCTCTCCAGCCTTTGGGGTTAGTTCCACAGCATCTTATGTTTGCCCTGTACAAGGTACAGTACCTCAGCTTATCTATGGGTTCATGGCTGGTTGTCCTAATTTATGGGATATTCCTCCAACAGGTGCGTGTCTAGGTTTGGCAAGGTGCTCTGCTGCACTTTCGTTCTTGGGTCCACTTGATCTGGTTTCCCGTCTCCTCTTGTGGTTCTTTGTTTCCCCAATGAAGTTAGGTTCGGTTTCTTTTGGTTTGGGGCTGACCTTGGTTGTTGCTCTGTTTCTGTTTTTTGGGGGGTTTGAATCCACAGATTCTCCTTATTGATGTGTCAACAGTGCTCACAGCCAGTCTTTCCTTGTGTTCTGTCCTCTTTGACAGGGTAGATGGTCAGCGATATGTCCTTCCATTGGTTTTGCGAGCTATACGGTCATGTTGACCAAACCACACACTAGAAGATGAAAAGACGACGGCTTTTGGTCCGTCCTGGACCATTATCAAGTCGATTATGATAATGATCCAGGACGAACCGAAACTCCAGTTTTTCATCTTCTAGTGTGTGGTTTGGTTAACCTTCTTCAGCCACGTTATTGTAACCTGGCCTCTTACAAATTACGTCTGAATTTGGTCGTTTACCCGTATGGCTGAAAATAGACGTAATTTGAAAATGAAAAAGATTTAAAATAAATTTGGGATTTTTTTCCAAAACAGTAAGTTAAGGGTCCTCTGGTAGGCTAAGAGGGCAGGAAATTCTCCGAAAGTTTTAAGTCATGAAAAATGTTAATTAAAAGTTTCCTCTCCTAACCTTTCCAAGTAAGCCGGAGGACCCGAACAGAAAACGGGCCAGTACATTACTTTTGTGAGCCAATTTCATTTCAAATAACATCCATTTTTGGCCATAGCACGCATACGAGCGAAAAGCGACTATTTTTAAGAGGACAGATTGGTTAGTGAGACTCAATCTGTACGGTCATTCTGTTGATGTTCTTTGTTTCAATATGATTTCTGTGTCTCCCTCATTCCTGGTTTGAGAGATGTTTGCAATTGACATTTTTTTGCCTGACCCAGACCTACAATTGCTGGGAATTCCTTCCCGCTCAATTTTTTTTTTTTATTTCCAGACTGGATACTTGTGGGGTACCCTCCCTTAATTGTCAGTTACATCTTTATGTCTGGGTCTTGGGGCTTGGTTTATAAACCTAAGTGTCTTCCAGGCTCTGTCTCCTACATGAGATTGGTTAGGAGCTTGGTAGTTTGGGTGGTTGGGCGTCTCATGGAAGTTTGGGCTTTGCTATTTTTCACATCTGGCTTTTCTTGATCAGAAATTCAAGTCTGTCTGGTGTGTGGCTGAATGGTTTTATACTGCTACTCCTGCAGCTATCTTCTTGGCTCTGGTCATGTGATGGCTTGGCTTGCTTTTTGTTTTTCTCTGTCCCTCTTAACTGGCATCGACCAAGATGGTCGTGTTCTCTCAGCCCTGGTTTCGGCAGACCGTCAGCAATTGCCTGCTGCTGTTGGGTTTTTTCATTCAGCTTATTGGAGCTTCTTTTGCTGGCTTTCAATGTGGCCACTTTTGTTGGCATTGTTACAGAGTTTGTTTTGGGCTTTAGCACTTCCAGCCAGTTCTTCTCCAGAACCCTCTTGGCCTGGTTTGGGTTCCTCCTTTCATTACCTCCTTCCTGTAACCCTCTCACATTTGATCCTGGTCATCTTTTCCAAGGTGTCATCTTTGGTCCTGGGTCTCAGTGCTGTCTTTTTGGACATCATGCGAGGCTGTGGGTATTTTGTGGGGCTTGGTCATTTATACTGTGGGTTCCTCCTGTGTCCTGCTCAATGATGGAGGCTGGGAGTCATTCCCTACATTTTGCTCAATGCTCACATCCCACTTGGGGACCAGGAACACCAGATATATTCACTGCAGGGAGAATAATACCTCAACCACCTACACAGCCATCCATATTTGCAACAATCTTATACTGCAGCAGAGCGAACAGCAGAGACAGCACCTGTGACGCCAAAACAGAGGTCAAGGACCACACCCATTGAAGGCTCTGGGAAATGACTTTAAATAACCAGGTATCAAGAGTACCAGCCCATCAAAAAAGCAAGCCCCAAAGCACCCCAACGTGCTCCAACCCTTCAAAAATATTTTCGGAATATCTCTGCCTAGAAGGAAAACAAGCTAAATGCTGTTCAACAGCTCTAGACACTGGCACCATAAGAACCCTTACCCAAACCAGGAGGACCAGAAACCTGATTCCTGAAGCTTGCATGCATGTCATGCTAAATGGTCAGCAATTGCAGGAACTAACCAGCTGCTACAGTGCCAGAATTAGCTGCTTCAGACTTTGGTAGCAAATTAAATATTTTCTCATCATTTTGGAATTTTTCCCATATTATGGATAACTGATTACATCATCTTACCTTTCCCAATACTCTTGGAAGCTAATTTGAAAAAAGCATTGTAAAAGCAAAAGGTGAGGCCAGTGTACGGAGCAGTCATGGCCAGGGTGGGCACCAAGCCTCGCCAAAGGCTAAATATCCCTTCTTGATGTAACATCTTTCTCCACGCATCCAACATCCCACTGTAACACTGGGAAAAATATTTGTTACAAGACAGCTGCATTTCATAAGGAAATACAAATTTTCACTTAAATGTAATATAAACAAACCACATAGCATTGCCAAAACTAACTAAAGTAATGACTAGAAGACCTATATATTTTATCTACAATGGAGTCTCTCAAATTGTGCTGCTGAGTAGTTATTGAACTCTGGATATACTGTACAATACAGTAATGAACAATACTGTATTTTGTATATTTTTAGTTTAATGCTAAATCTGAGAGACTCCATTGTATTATATATATATATATATATTTTTCATCACTTATTTCACATTACCTTTGGAATTCCTTGAGCAATTAGTCTTGTCCGTGCTATGTCACATGGAAAAGATGCCAGCGTACCACATATTCCTGCCAGCGCTCCACAAACACCGTGAGTTAAATATCCTTCACCAATACCACGGTTATTGGCTGCTTTTGTCAAGACAGCATAGCTCCAAAACTGAGGAACATATTTCTACTATGAGTACTTCTACTTGTGGTGAAGACAAACATTTTAATAGTATTGCAAACAAATTTTAAAGGAATAAAATAAAAGTGAAATTTAATTTATTCTTACTTTATTCTGAAATATAAGTGAAATATATTTCAGAATAGAGTAATCTGTATTCCTATCTATCCATCTATAGCCCCAGTACTATAATCTCTCCCTTGAGCTTTGCATTAATAGATGACCACAGCAGACGTTACTCCAGTAGGCTTTTCATCACCACATAAACCTTTCACTACATGAAGTTCTTAAACACTTCTCCCACTCCAAACTGATTTTCCATATACTGTATACTGTACAGTATTGAGATCTGTAGTGCAATATACAGTAGTTGGTTTGCAACTAAAAGATTTCAAGTTCAATCCCCACCACAAGACAGACATTTGAGAAATGTTTCTTTTCATATGATGCCCCTGTTCACCTAGCAACAAATAGTAACCTGGGAATTGGGTAACTCTTGTGGGTTACATCCAGGGACAGATTAGCAGATGGCCTAGAGGGATCTCAATAAGCCTAATAAGGTTCTTGTACCAACAATGGGAAATAAAGCCAAACCACATTGTTCCAACCTTCTCTTCCGACCCATTGATCATCTGCCCTTACCATATGGTTTATTATTTCCACCCTTTTACACATCTCTCGTTAAAAGACTAGGTAATTCTACCAACGTATCCTATACCATCTCAGTATATTATGCTGCACCAATTCTAAAACAACAAATTTCATTTACTCAACTACTGAACATCAGTGTGATATAGCAGTCCATGAGGATAGTTCTTTTTTTTTCTTCCAAAAGCAGTTAACTTGTCTGTAGTCAAGACTTCACATTCATATTTCAGTCTGCATAACACTGCTCAGTAAATAATTCAATTAAAATGAGAAATTCATGGTTGGCCTTCACAACTAGTGGATTTCCCTTTAATTCAGAAGCCACACCAGCTTTTTCTACCAATCATTTGCCTTGCTCCATACATAGCCAGGCATACAGCTTTTGTGTAATAAACTCCTACTTTGTATAGCACTTATATCAAACTGAAAGATAGCGTCACCTGATGTGGCTGTCATTTTACTGATATCAGTTCTTCAAACGCTTCAGTTACTTGTACATTTTCATTAACATTATCAATTAAAATTACAAGTTATGGTGAATTGGTTACATCTGTATTTTCATGAGCTGCAATAGAAAATACAGTAAAGGGCATCATTTCCTCTTCGAGTTGACTGTAAAAATTAGTCTGGTGATTAAATTTGAACCATAATTAATATCTACTGAACTAACATTCACAAGAATCATGCACTACTGGACCTACATGCACTTCACTTTAAATGGACAGAACAGACAAAAACAAATTACCCAATATACAGTACTGTATATGCAATACTGTACTGTACTACTAACCTAAACTGCTCAAGGTGCAGTTGAAGCAGTGAGTGGGTCGCAGGCCACATGTTTGACACCCGTGCTATACTGTATGTGTTATAAAATGTACATTTTTTTGGGATACAACTACATATTTAACTGAATTTACCAGAGGGCCACCATCACCCTAGTGGCCTCAACAGAGATAGGAAGCCAGTGGCTCGTTAAAGGTACCCCCGCCATTGTTTCAAAGGCCTTTTTCAAAATGGATTTTGAAATGAAGTAATGTCTTGGCATTTATGGCTTAGGTAAGTAGGTGGTTCCATGGGTTTATAATCCAGATTAAATAAAGCCTATATAATTTTTGAAAGACGAGTTACAATGTCACCATATCATGAAAAAGACAAAAAAATTTTAATCTATGTAGATGATAAATTTCACCTGTGTTATTCCAAAGCTGATGCTAAGGGCTTGTGCTGGGACATGTCCCTTCCAGAGAGCAGTTAAACCCTCACTGTGCATTATCTTGGCAGCACTCTGAAGGATCCCATGGTAAAGACCTCCACTGCATCTTCTTGTAGACTCCACCTGAAGCTGTGTAAAATAATGTAAGGTCAGGAAAATCAGGAAAAAGCACAAAGGACAGGAAGCTGGCAGCTCGTCAAAGCTTCCCCCCATTTTGTTCTTATGATTTTTTTGTCACTACTCCTGTCACCACTGCTCTCTCTCAAACTCCTTATTTCTTTCCTTTGCTTTTTAATATCCAAAACAGTACTAGTGCCAACGACATACTTCTCTGCTAATCGCTTGCTCATTACTTAATACTATAATAAACTGGTAATTTGGATTTCACTGTGTATCCTCCAGAGTCTAGAGTTTTTTTGTTTTTTTAGAAATTCCAACAGGAAAATCCAGGGAAAAAATTGTTCTGTTTATGTTTATTCTGTTATGCTATTGAGAAGTCCAAATTTGAAAGGGGACACTGTATGCTGTTTGTAATTTTTATTATTTTGAATTCATCAGTTTTGTAAAGGTTTTTGAATACATTTTCACAGCATAATAAAAAGATAAATATCTATGTCTAATAAAATGCCCCAAATTTCCAGCACTATGTACAAGTTAAAGATTCTTGCTACAGTAACTTCCCCCCACTATAATGAATACAAATTGTACCATATATTTAAAATTTACAGAAAAGTATTACGATGCTCACCTGAAACCTAATTTTAAGAACGTCCAAGGGCTGTAGGAAACCCCGCGTGAGGAACCCACTAACAGCACCAGCAAATGCATGATCCTTAGGTGTCAGATGTTCTTGGTTGTCACCTTTGTACCCAACATGGCTCACCATTACCCTATTAAAAATATGAAACAGTACAGTAATGCATATATGGCACAGTACACTGTACTATGGTCTATAACATACTAGTTAAGGTTCAATTATAGTACAGAAAAGGAGGAAGATAACGGACAGTTCACTGTGTCACAATACAAACAGGGTATAAAGAGTCCAGAGGATGTAATATCTATAGGGATTGATTGTAATGAGTACAGGAGATACAATGACTGCAAAACTACAAGATTTTATAGGGTAATGAGAACAAGGGAGGGGGGGGGAAAATGTGTACACAGTACAAAGAATATTGGATGAACTATGGTTCATCCAATAAAATCAGCATGCCTCTAGATGTTACTACTGCTCGGCTTAGACTCGATTACAAGTATCTCTGGGAATTCTCATTATCTGCTGATGTAGACCGGACCAAATGTAAACTGTCAACAAAATTATTTGCACACCCTCGATCACTGCCCAAAAAAAAAATACATGAATTCAGAGACAATTCTATAACCAATGTTCCAGCAATATGTAAATATTTCATTCAAAATGATCTGCTACCAGAAATTTTAGCCAAACATCCCCAGCTTGCTAACTGTAGGTAGTAACTAAGTGATTGTAACCTATCCACCGCTGCCCACTGGATGGGGGGCGGTGTGCAGGACAAACATATCGTGACACTAGCTCTCCACATATGTCAGTTGCTTAATTTAGAAACCGAACTTATAGCCGATCTCGAACCCATTGTTGATGTGACGACTTATACCGAATTTTGTAACTAGCTCATCAAGATTTTACATTGCTTAGCTAAATGAATTGTGGGGTTCAGTCCCTGAGCCCATTATGTGCCTCTGTAACCCTTTCCATTACCGCCCACAAGATGGGTATGGGGTGCATAATAAATGAAAAAAAAAAAAGTTAAAACTGTGTATGGTTTTCTATTGTCGGAGACAGCACGCCTGTTGGACTTGTCGAGGCCCCCCCCCCCCACTGAGCCAACTACTAACCTTCTCCAGGATGCAACCTACAACACATGTCTCCCAGGAACCTGTTTACTGCCAGGTGAACAGAAGCATCAGGTGTAACGAAACAGGTGTAAGACAATTGGCTAATGGACGTTAAAAGGAAGCTAACCTCACCTATCCTAACCTAACTAACAATATAAAGTACAGGTTTGGGCAATAAGAAATTACGTTGTTGAAATGGGTGTGGAGGCTGTGACCAGGTGACCTTACCCTAAGGTGCAGACTGCCTCGCCCCGCCCGGGAGTCGAACCCGGGCCCATGTTGACCAGCAGCAGGTCAAGCGGGGTTAGGCTACGCAAGGTTCACCTTGTGTTAGGTAGGTTAATTCACCAAACACTTAGCAAAGGATGATATAAGAGACCTTACCAATGTTGTGTGTGTGGAGGTCACCATAGGTGTGTGTGGAGCACCGGCCCGGGGGGGGGGGCGGCCTGTAACACTCTGACGTCACTCTGACGTCACGACTCAGGCAGATTTGGTTTGTATTTATTTTTATATATTAATATATACAATTCTTACATTCTTGTACATTAGGTATTAACATTAGACATAACCTAATCCAGTCTAGCCTCTTCATAGTCATCGTTCATAGTTATCCAACTGTATAAATCTCTGATGGCCCCCAGTTGGATTATTATGCTGTACAGTATCCCAATAAACTCGTCCCTCGGGGCAAAATTTAAAAAATTTAAGTATCCGAATTTACCTGTAGGGCCACTAACACTAGTGACCTCGACAAGGACAGGAAGCCGGCGGGCTGTCAAAGGTCCCCTATTTGCCCTGGTGATTTTTCCAGTTGGATAATATTTATTTTTGTAATTAATTTGATTTATTTATTTATATTCAAGAAGGTACATAGGTTTTAAAGGTATGAACAACGTAACATAATCGTACGTTGCAAATGTTTTATAAACTTATTTCAATTTCAATTTCAATTTCAATTTCAATGTTTTATAATTGAACAGTTTTTTGGCGTTAAAAGCTTCGGCGGGTAGGCAGTTCCATGGGTTTATAACCCTGTGGGTAAAGTAGCATCATCTGGTGTTCTCAGACCAACATTGTATCCAACATAATTTACTTGGTAATTTACTTTTACATGTTATAATTACTTTATCTTGTTACTCTAATATAGCTTTTAGTTATTGTAATTAGACTTGCTTCCAGCGAGGGCTAATTACTGTTGTTCACATTAACTATACACCGTATATTATCATTTACAGTTTACAGATATTTTACTTATAATACTTTATATATTTTACGGTGTATAATTTCCTTATTCATGAATTTACTAATATTAATTATTATTAAAACATTTAGCCCAGCGGGAATATCAGTCACCGTACACAAACAGTAGAGGAGAAGTGAAGGTGTAGAGCAGAGGTGTGTGAGTAGTGGCGTAGACCAGTGGTGTGTAGGTGCTGCAGTATACTGCTACCAGGTTCGTATACCGACCTGGTAGCAGTATACTACTGAGGCACCGATATACGGACCTGGTAGCAGTATACGGACTTGGTAGCAGTATACTAAGGCACCGGTATATGGACCTGGTAGCAGTATACTGAAGCACCGGTATACAGACTTGGTAGCAGTATACTAAGGCACCGGTATATGGACCTGGTAGAAGTATACTGAAGCACCAGTATACGGTGCTTCAGTATACTGAAGCAGTATATATTCCTTGTAATTCATGAAGTTAAATTAAAAGTAATTGCATTCATCCAGTAAGGAATAAAAGATTAAAAGTTCCCAAGAACACGGTATTAGTTGACTGGTCTCCGCCAGAGTCAATTACCCTAATTATCAAGGTTCCTGGAGGAGTGGTGGCGGCATTATTTGTTTCAGTAACCTTATCTTCCATCTGGGCTGAAAGAATTGTCGAGATATCAATAACACCTTGATCATTTCTCCACCCTTTCCCTGATAACTGGATGAGCATTTTCTGCTGAGATTGTTACTGCATAAAGGGGTTATTAGTTTTAGCAACCATTATAATGAGTGTTACCGTAGTTGTAAAATCATCATTACAGTACTTGATTACAGTGATCATTACACTGGTGAACATTGCAGTTGTTACAATGGTCGCAGCAGTGTTTGTTGCCCCACTCATATGGTTACATGTGTTACAGTAAGAGCCTGGAAGTTACTTATAGTAGTGCTATGTATCATAAGTTATATTACTGTACTTATTAATAAAATTTAAGCAGGGTCATTACTAATACAGTACCTTAATTTTGCTACACAGGTGATACAGAAGCATACAAGCCATCATGTCCATATCAGTTGGACGTCAATTCTTATGTATCAAGAGTCCCTTCACTCAGATATTAAGATATAGAAGAAAACCAAATATTCGAAAACCTGCAATACCTCACTGGAAGCGGGCTGTGGTTTTGAAACTTACCGAGCCCATCTATAAAGATCCAAATGAAGATGTACATCCTGCAGATACCTGTGATAAGAAAATAAAAGCTTTACAAAAATTACAAGAAGAGGTACAGTAATTATTTTATTATTATAGCCTCTAGACACACACATACTGTACCTGATTTACCCAAGGGCCACTAACACTAGTGGCCTCGACAAGGACAGGAAGTTGACGGCTTGTCGAAGGTCCGGTATATCGCAATGGAACATACAATACTGTACTACTTTGGTTATGTCCTATACCTTTGCTTATCCTTGGTGTGGTTTAAGCAAAATTTGCATAATCTGCGTATTCTGTAACTTTCTTAGCTAAATATTGGTGTTCACCTCTTGAGTCCATTATGCGTCTATAATCTTTTTCCACGACAATTTGAACCAAGCTAAAAAAAATTTGTTGTTCAATGTTATGAAATGCCTCTTTCCAGTAGGTCCCTTCTGTGTCTGAGCTACCCACAATAAGTCCTCTAAACCCTGGTACCACATCAGGCTCTAATGAATCACGAGCACATACTGGAGGCCAAGACCAGAATCTGATCACCTCAACAGAGGCTGTATGTAATGTATACAATGTGTGTATATAGTGTAATAACAGCAACAGGAGTATGTTGGGAGGAGCCATTTAGGCGAGGGAGGTGGTGTCGTACTCCTAGCATCGTCTGCTGGCTGCTGTGTGATTTCTCGTGTAGTGCATAGTAGCGACTATGCTGTTTGGCCACAATACCAACTTACTTGCATTGTTATGGTGAATGAAATGTGTAGATACGTATAAATAACGTGTGTAAATAGTGTAATGTAAACAATAACAGTATGGTGGGAGGAGCAATGTTGGCGAGTAAGGACAAGCGGCGTGGTGTGACGTTTGCTTGTTCCCTTGGGAGTTGAGGAAGTTGTGCCTCTCTGTTCAGTTTTCGGTTGCAATTTTCTTACCATGTGGGGGGGGGGGTCTGGTTTGTTATGGCCTATCTTTCTGGGTGCCCAACCCCAGTCAATTACAGATAAAGAAAAAACCCAGCCACAGGGGGGTTTTCCCAGGGCCATTGCTCCCTGTCTCTCTGATTGGGGCCCAGATTCTGGCACGTGGTCCTCAGTAGGCTGAACTCCATTGACTATTGCCCTGGTCTAAAGTATTGCCCATTATCCCGACAGCTCCAGAGAGCCTCGGGCTCGCCCAGAAAATGGTGTTTCATTACATTCAATGCTGGTTTTTTGCTATATTTTGTTAATTGCAATTAAAGTTCAATATTTTGTGAATGTGAACACCAAGGAATTTACTGTCTGCTCTGCTCTGCTCCCATTTTGGGTATTGTTTATATTTAGTTCATATGACCGGTTGATTTATTTCCAAATATGTTATCACATGCATTTCTTAACATTGAAAATATATAAGTGTCACCATACTAAAAGTTCAGTACTGTGTTGTACTCGCCTAATTGTGCTTGCAGGGGTTGAGCTTCAGCTCTACTTTTGAAACTGTGTATGGGGTCTGCCTCCTACACAGCACTGTCTAGTGCGTTCCATTTGTTAACTACTCTGACACTAAAGAAGTTCTTTCTAATGTCTCTGTGGCTCATTTGGGTACCCAGTTTCCACTAGTGCATGTACCACCTATGTTATATATGCTTTCTTTATCTATCCTCTGAGAATATTGTATATGGGGATTATGTCTCCCCCCCCCCCCCAACTCTTCTTCCAGTGACACGAGGTTTAGTTGTAGTAGTCTCTCCACGTAGCTCATACCCCCTAAGCTCGGGTACTAGTCTGATGATATACATTTGAACCTTCTCCAATTTAGTCTTGTGTTTAACTAGATAAATAATAACTGTGTTAATACCAAAACTGACCATAAAGTACTACTGTATTGTAATAATTTTATTTTTCTCGGACAGATCAATCCTTTTGAGCAAATTCTTGCTAAAGAGTTCTTGGAAAAAATTGATTGTGCCAAGTTAGTAGCAGTATTTCATCAGCTGCCTATGACTATGGCTGATCTATTTGAAGCTAGAGTCCAGCTGAACAAGATAAACTTGGAATACCTGAAACATAACAATAATGTGAGTACTGTATACAACTTGAGCAGTTCATAAATTGAAATATATAGCTGTGAAAAAAGAGATATTGATGACTTAATATTTAACCATTTTCACTGCTAAAGGCAATAGTGGGTGCTGAAAATGTAATAATTAACCTTTGTCCAGGTATCCATAAAACATTTCCAACCATGTAATATTTATCCAGGCCATTTAACTTTCCAAAAAGAGTGCACATGTACATATAATTTTACTTAACATATCAAGGGATGGTGTGATCTTTGTATGTTGCAACATAGTGTATTAAAGTCATCTCTAAGCATATGGAGTCAATTTACATTATTGGAGACTAATTTTATGCAAGTGCTTTCTTCTCAGTCAAAGATTCATTCATAATTTTTAGTCCTATACACTGTTGTGTTTATCATATGTTGATCCCCGGGGGTAATATAATGGATGAGTACAGGGCTCTTGTGTTCTGCCTCTTGACTCTTAATTGACTGGTATATAACTTCCAGATTGTATTGGAGCCTTGTTATCCTACATTTAAATTTGTTTATAGAGTTTGTGTCCACCAGTTCACTTTTTAGTGCATTCCATTTATTATTTACCGATGCTGAAAAAATTCTTTGGTACATAGTTTCCATCTGTCCCCCACTTGTTCATGTATGACCCCTGCTAAATAGTCTGTCCTTGTCTATTCCCTTGAGTATTTTGTATGTGGTAATCACATCTCCCTAGTTTCTTATCTCTTCCAGTAACATGTTGATTCCACATACCGTAACTCAAATTTCTTGGGTCGGGACTAGTCTGGTGGCATAGCTCCAGGGAGCCTCCGGGACTCGCCCAAAAAATGGCGCTTCATTACACTCAATTTTATTTATTTTTTTATAAGGGAAATGCCATCATCTTGCTTGGATTTTTGCTCTTTACTGTATTTGGTAAAAATGACTACTCTGTCTATAGGGTAATGGACCAGCAGTGTGTGTTATTAATGTAATCATTCAGAGAACAAGTCGCAAGATTGCGGCTGAAAATAACCTATGTGTGGGTTAGGTTAACGTAGTTATGCTTTAAATTTTCAGATAATGAAGCTCGCATTCACTGGCACAAAATATGAAGCTCTTCTGAAGTTGTACGTATCGTCAACAGTAACTTTTGTTGGTGATCAACCTGCGGTATCCAAGGTGAGGAAGAGAAAGTATGCTGTTTATGCTTGTATGCAATGTAACTCCTTAATTCATGTAAAAGGAGAACTTAACTGTAGGGAATTGTTTTACTTCAAGAAAAAACTTCATTTGCAAACTTTAAATTTAGGCTAAATGCATTTGTCCTATAATGTAGAGTTGGTGACATTTAGAACCTTGTATACCACATATGTCAGACCAGTCATGGAGTATGCAGCTCCAGCATGGAGTCCATACCTTATCTAGCAAAAGACGAAGCTGGAGAAGGTTCATATGTCAATAACTAGTTCCAAAACTAAGAGGTATGGGTTATGAGAGGCTGCGCTGATGAAAGAACATCTTAAGGTAAGAGTTAATACTGTAATCAAAAACTCTCAAAGTTGACATAATGGCATTGCAGATCTGGAAACAGGATGATAAACTGAAAATTGTAAATGCCTACAGCCCATCAGCAAGCAACACATGGACAAAGGAGGAACTAGATGACAAATGAGAGGGCTCTCATAATGGTCATGAGAGAGATTATAGTAAAAGTAGATAAGATAAATCATGATTGTTGGTACTGGGGGACTTCAACTTAAAAGCAATAGACTGGGAAGCCTATGAAGGAAGAATGGAGGACATTTGGCCAGGCAGATTTGTAAACCAGGCATCCTTGTGCAAAGGCATCTTAGCAGATTTAGTATATGGAAAAGGGCGAACATAGTACCAATCTATAAAAATTGATAGTAGAGAAAAACTGCTAAATTATAGACCCATATCATTAACTTGCTTGGTAGTCAAAACACTAGAAAATATTGTTAAAGCCAAATGGGGAGAACACCTAGAAAGTAATGACATAATAATGGACATACACATGATTTTTCTGTTCAAAAACCATACTGTAACAGATTTACTTAGTTTTTATGATACAGCCACAGAGATACTACAAGAAAGAGGTGGTTGGGTTGACTGTGTCTATCTGGACCTAAAAAACCAGCATTAAATGTAATAAAATGCCATTTTCTGGGCGAGTCCCAGAGGCTCCCTGGCAACCCTCTCTCCCTCCCTCCGGTCGGCGGTTTTCTCGTATTTTGATATCCACCCTCGGATATCAAGGGGTCTGTTTGGACCCTTTGATATCTGAGGCTGCTTGTTTGGAGTCTGAACCTGGGCATTTTTCCACAGCTCTGTCTCTTTCAGGTAGGTAGCCGCCAAAGGGTTTCCCCAGAAAACCAGCATTGAATGTAATGAAACAACTCTTTCTGGAAGAGGCAAAGTGGCTCCCTGTCTCCCTTCCTCCATTCTTGGTACATTAGTTTATTTGTGTGGTTATTATTTGCTCCAAAAATAAGTGACAAGCTGCCAAAAATAAGTGACAAGCTGGTGGGGGACTTGAGCTGCAAGCTGCCTTGTGGTTGCAATCAGCATTAATGGATTCGATCTAGTTATGTGTGAAATGGTTGAATTGTTTAGGGAGTTTGGCAGTTTTGAGGCTTCAGGTCTTGTAACCCCAGCAGTTTCTGTAAAGCTTCGCTGACTTTTGCTGACATTGCGAGAAAGCTAGAGAGAGCCACCGGGGCACTACCAGAAAGAGATGTTTTCATTACATTCGATGCTGTATGTTCGTGAAGGATGCATGGTATGCCCGCTTATGTTGCTTCTCATGAACAGCATTCAAATTTTTTTTTCAGTTGCTTAAACTTGAAAGGAAGATTCCCGGCTTGGTGTTAATTGGCGGAATTGTGGAGAACAGATTCATGAGTGTTGCCGAACTCAAACGGTATGCTGCACTGCCGCCTTTGCAGAGTGTTCAGGCTCAGCTGGTTGCCACTCTCGGTGAACCACTCCAGCACCTTTCTCACAACCTTATACATAACCAGGTGAGATATTTGAAAAGTCATGAAATCCCCACCATTTCATTCATAACTTTCAAGAGATTATAAATACAAATGTTAGTACTGTACATTTTTAATTAAGATTTGGTTTAGAAGACAAATTTGTTATACAGTACTTCTCCAAAGCACCATAGTTATATCTATTTTAACCATGCTCATTGCTCATGAGTTATAGTTCAGTGTTATGCCATATAGTTTTATATACGGATAGGAAAATGCTATTTAATTTTTTAACCCCATTTAGCAATAGTTTGATGCCAACAAAATTTCCCACAGTCAAAGGATTAGTTACTCCTTCCCAGTCATATTTACTACACACACACACAC